>NC_062548.1:24338815-24558897 GCF_016906955.1 Phacochoerus africanus
CGCTGATGAGGCAAGGGATCAAACCCTCAACTCCATGCTCCTAGGTGGATCCTTAACCACTGAGCCAATGACGGGAACTCCCAAGGTTTAATTTCTTTCTTTGGTCTTCTTGTCGGTCGGTTTCTTATCTTATCTTTCTTTCTATTCTGTTTTCTTTATTTCTTCTTTTCGTTCTTTGCTTCGTTCTTTCTTATCTTACTCCATATGCCTTTCTTCCTTCCTTCCTTCCTTCTTTCCCTTCCTTCCTTCCTTCCTTCCTTCCTTTTTTCTTTCTTTCTTTCTTTCTTTCTTTCTTCTTTCTTTCTTTCTTCTTTCTTTCTTCTTTCTTTCTTTCTTTCTTCTTTCTTTCTTCTTTCTTTCTTTTCTTTCTTTCTCCCTTTCTCTTTTCTCTCTTTCTCTCTTTCTTTCTTTCTTTTTCTTTCTTTCTTTTTCTTTCTTTCTTTCTTTTGAGGACCCATGTTTGATCCCTGGCCCAGAAACTTCCAAATGACTCCATGTGGTCAAAAAGAAAAAGAAAAAGGAAAAAAAATTTAAGGATAATCTAGATACATATATAACTAAATCACCTTGCTATACACTTGAAACTAACACATTGTAAATCAACTATACTGCAATTAAAAAAAAAAAGGATATGCTCTTACAAGTGACTTGTGTGTGTCCTTTTATTTTTATTTTTTATTTTTTTTTTTTTGTCGTTTTTCCTTTTCTAGGGCTGCTCCCGAGGCACATGGAGGTTCCCAGGCTAGGAGTCTAATCGGAGCCTTAGCCATTGGCCTACGCCAGAGCCACAGCAACTTGGGATCCGAGCTGCGTCTGTGACCCACACCACAGCTCACGGCAACACCGGATCCTTCACCCACGGAGCGAGGCCAGGGATCGAACCTGCAACCTCATGGTTTCTAGTCGGATTTGTTAACCACTGAGCCACGACGGGAACTCCTGTGGTGTGTGTGTCCTTTTAGGGCTGCACTGTGGATAGTGAAATTCCCAGGCTAGGGGCTGAATTGGAACTACAGCTGCTGGCCTACCCCATAGCTCATGGCAAGGCCAGATCCTTAACCCACTGTGTGAGGTGAGGGGTCAAACCCACATCATCAAGAATACTGGTCAGGTTTGTTACCCCTGAGCCACGATGGGAACTCCCACAAGTGACTTCAGGACGGAGTTGTTTGCTGTTTTCCCACTGGTTGATGGCCAGGCCATCTCTTTATGGTCTCCCAAGGGTGGAGGGAATGGCTTTTACCCCCTGATCTGTTGTGGCTATTGGTGGTGGCTGAACACAATTTTTTTTTTTGTCTTTTTAGGGCTGCTCCTGTGGCATGTGGAGGTTCCCAGGCTAGGGGTCTAATCAAAGCTGTTGCTGCTGGCCTATGCCAGAGCCACAGCAACGTGGGATCCGAGCCGCGTCTTCGACCCACACCACAGCCCATGGCAACGCCGGATCCTTCACCCACTGAGCAAGGCCAGGGATCGAACCCGCAACCTCATGGTTCCCAGTTGGACCCATTAACCACTGAGCCATGACGGGAACGCCCTCACAAAGCATTTTAATGAGAGAAAGAAAGGGGATGCACCTCATTGGTGAGAATGTGATATCTCACGCTTACCTGGGAAGGTTGTAGAACAAGTTTAGGCAGAGGCAAGGCTTGAGTCTGATCTCAGAGGGTAAGGAAGCATGAAATAAGCAGGTGGGATTCTGAGGGGGAAGGTCACTATCAGACAGTGGTTCTTAGCAACAGGCTAACTCTCACCCCCCTTCCAGACATTAGGCAACATCTGGAGATATTTTTGTGTTTTGAAACTTGGTTGCAGGGGGGTGGGGGGCACAGGTGCTGCTACTGGCATCTAGTAGGGAAGGCCAGGGATGCTGCTAACTATCTTACAAGGCACAGGACACCCCGACCCTTGTCTGGGCTCAAATGTCAATTGCAACAAGGGTGAGAAACCCTGGACTAGGGGAAAGGAAAAGCATCTTTTTATTTGGGGGGGGGGGAGGCCGGTAATTGGAATCCTAGTTGGTTTTTTTTTAAAGTATAGTTGCTTTATGGAGTTCTTGTCATGTGGTTAACGAATACAACTAGTATCCATGAGGATGAGGGTTCATCCTTGGGCTTTCTTAGTGGATTAAGGATCTGGCGTTGCCGTGAGCTGTGGTGTAGGTTGCAGACGTGACTCGGATCTGGAACTGCTGTGGCTGTGGTGTAGGATGGAAACTACAACTCCAATTCAACCCCTAGCTTGGGAACCTCCATGTCCTGTGGGCATGGCCCTAAAAAGACAAAATAAAATAAAATATAGTTGATTTACAATGTTGTGCCAATTTCTGCTGTACAGCAAAGTGACCCAGGCATACATATACATTCTTTTTCTCGTATTATCTTCCATCATGTTCTATCCCAAGAGATTGGATGTGGTTCCCTGTGCTATTACAGTAGGGTCTCATTTCTTACCCATTGTAAATGGAATGATTTGCATCTGCTAACCCCAAGTAAAAGCATCTTCATTTTAATTTGGTTTGATTTGATTTGATTTAGTTTAATTTAATTTTATTTTATTTTTATAGCTGCACCTGCAGCATATGGAAGTTCTTAGGCTGGAAGTCGAATCAGCGCTGCTGATGAGACCTACGCCACAGCTACAGCAACACCCGATCCTGCACCCACTGAGCAAGGCCAGGAATTGAACCCACATCTTTACAGAGCCTATGTCAGGTTCTTAACCCACTGAGCCACAATGGGAACTCTGAAAAAGCAACTTGAAAGGACTCGAGGAGTTCCCATCGAGGCTCAGAGGAAACGAATCTGATTAATATCCATGAGGACATGGGTTCCACTGCTGGCCTCGCTCTGCAGCCCAGGGACCTGGGGTTGCCGTGAGCTGTGGTGTAGGTCGCAGATGTGGCTTGGATCCTGCATTGCTGTGGCTGTGGTGTAGGCTGGCAGCTGTAGCTCTGATCTGATTGGACCCCTAACCTGGGAACTGCCATGTGCAAAAAGGACCTGAAGTGCCAGGGAGCATAAATTGGTGGGAGAACAGAGCCAGGTTTATGTAGTCATGAGAAAAGTCATTCAGTGTGTGTTCCCTCAACACCAAGAAATTCTCCAGTCCTCAGAGGACACTGACTGAGGGTCCTATACAATTTTTTTTGTCTTTTTGTCTTTTTCAGGGCTGTACCCGTGGCCTGTGGATGTTCCCAGGCTAGGGGTCAAATCGGAGCTGTTGCTGCCGGCCTCCACCACAGCCACAGCAACGCCAGATCTGAGCTGCGTCTTCGACCTACATCACAGCTCACGGCAATGCTGGATCCTTAACCCACGGAGCGAGGCCAGGGATCGAACCCGCAACCTCATGGTTCTTAGTCCGATTCCTTTCTGCTGCACCACAATGGGAACTCCAGTCCTATAAATTTAATTCAATTACTACACTATCTTCCTGGAGAGAGTGTTAAATCCCACTAGTTAAGGGCTCAGTCTCATAAGACTGCCTCCACTCAACACACCAATAACAAGTCTAGATTGTCACTTGTTCTTCTGATTAACTGGCTATACATTGGAGGTTTCCAGAACCCACATTCAGGTCTAGTTAATTTTCCAGAGCAGCTCATGGAACTCAGGGAACACTTACTTTTGTTTACCAGTATAGATTTTTTTTTTTTTTATTAAGGTGCAGTTGATTTTACAATATTATATGTTTCTGGAGTTCCCTGGTGGCCTAGTGGTTAAGGATCCAGCATTTTCACTGCTGTGGCATGGGTTTGATCTGCATGCTGTGGCATGGACAAACAATTTTTTTAGTATAAGTTTCAGGTGTACAGCATTGCAATTCACAATTTTTATTTTCTTTTAAAGAGAGGGAAGTTCTGGTCATGGCTCTGTGGTTAACGAATCCAACTAGGAACCATGAGGTTGCAGGTTCAATCCCTGGCCTTGCTCAGTGGGTTAAGGATCTGGCTTTGCCATGGGCTGTGGTGTAGTTCGCAGATGTGGCTCAGATCCCATGTTGCTGTGGCTGTGGTGTAGGCTGGTGGCTACAGCTAGCATTAGACCCCTAGCCTGGGAACCTCCATATGCTGTGGGTGCGGCCCAGGAAAATACAAAAAGACAAAAAATAAAAAATAAAAGCGGAGAGACAGAGAGATCTCCCTCTTCTTTTCTTTATTTTTTAATATTTTATTTTTATTTTTTGCTTTTTTTTTAAGGGCAGCACCACCTGCAGCATGTGGAAGTTCCGGACTATGGGTTGAAATTGGAGCTACAGCTGCCAGCCTACACCACAGCCACAGCAAGGCAGGATCCGAGCTTCGTCTGTGATCTACACCACAGCTCACAGCAATGCCGGATCCTTAACCCACTGAGCGAGGCCAGGGATCGAACCTGAATCGGCAGGGTTACTAGTTGGATTCGTTTCTACTGTGCCACAACAGGAATGCCTGTGATTCACAATTTTTGAAGGTTATAACTCCATTTATAGCTATTATGAGATACGGGCTATATTCTTTGTGCTGATGCTATATCCGTGTAGCTTATTTTATTGTTTAACACTTTATTATAAAGGATATGTTGACTAAAAAAAAAAAGAAAGAACATGCAGAACCTGAAAGAGTTGAGAACCCCAAGGAGGAAGAGGGGGACTATCCAGATCTAAGTGGTAAAGGGGGAGGGAGAGATGCCTGCAGCCAGGCGCACATTATACAGAAGTTTGCTGCTGGTCTCGGGAAGGTGACTGCTAGTCACAGCATCAGTCATCCTGAAGGATTGTAGTGTTTTTCTAGATGTGAGGAGATGCACGAATTGGCCTCATAAAATCTTCTCCTAAAAATGTCCAACTCTCCGAAGACCTGTTGTTCCAGGTTTCCCAGATTACAGAGTGCCTCACTCCCGGTCTCCACCCTGAGCTCTGCTCGGGATGCTGCAGGTTGGCAGCTGCAGTGGCTCATGTTTTACTCCGTGGAGAGGCTGGTGGCAGGTGCCCAACTTAGTTCACAACATTCATGTGTTGATGAACAGTTAGGTTGTTTCCATGTTTTGGCTATTGCGAATAGTGCTGCAATGAACCTAGAGGGGCATGTATCTTTTTTTTTTTTTTTTTGTCTTTTTGCCATTTCTAGGGCCGCTCTCGTGGCATATGGAGGTTCCAAGAAGAAGGAATACTCCCAAAGACATTCTATGATGCCACCATCACCCTCATTCCAAAACCAGACAGAGATACCACCAAAAAAGAAAACTATCGCCCAATATCTTTGATGAATATAGATGCAAACATCCCTCAACAAAATCTTAGCCAACCGAATCCAACAACATATCAAAAAAAATTATACACCATGACCAAGTTGGGTTCATCCCAGGTTCACAAGGAGGGTTCAACATATGCAAATCAATCAGCATCATACACCACATTAACAAAAGAAAAGTCAAAAATCATATGATCATCTCAATAGACGCAGAAAAAGCATTTGACAAAGTCCAACATCCATTCATGATCAAGACCCTCGCCAAACTGGGTATAGAGGGAACATTCCTGAAGATAATCAAAGCCATTTGTGATAAACCCACAGCAAATATAATACTCAATGGGGAAAAACTGAAAGCCTTCTCACTCAAATCTGGAACAAGACAGGGATGCCCACTCTCACCACTGCTCTTCAACATCGTTTTGGAAGTCCTAGCCACAGCAATTAGACAAACAAAAGAAATAAAAGGTACCCAAAGAGGAAGAGAAGAGAGAAAACTGTCACTGTATGCAGATGACATGATACTATACATAGAAAACCCAAAGGACTCAACCCCAAAACTACTTGAATTGATTCATAAATTCAGCAAAGTAGCAGGATATAAGATTAACATTCAGAGGTCAGTGGCATTTCTGTATACCAGCAATGAAATATTAGAAAAGGAATACAAAAATGCGATATATTTTCTTTTTTTTCTTTTTTTTTTTTGTCTCTTTGTTCTTTCTTGGGCTGCTTCGGTGGCATATGGAGGTTCCCAGGCCAGGGGTCTAATCGGAGCTGTAGCCACTGGCCTACATCAGAGCCACAGCAATGTGTAAAAAAATACGATACCTTTTAAAATTGCACCTCACAAAATCAAATACCTCGGAATACACCTGACCAAAGAGGTAAAGGACCTATATGCTGAGAACTATAAAACTTGAATCAAAGAAATCAAAGAAGATGTAAAGAAATGGATAGATACTCCATGCTCCTGGATTGGAAAAATCAATGTTGTAAAAATGGCCATACTACCCAAAGCAATCTACAGATTCAATGCAATCCCTATCAAATGACCCATGACATTTTTCACAGAAGTAGAACAAACAACCCAAACATGTATATGGAACAACAAAATACCCAGAATCGCCAAAGCAATCCTGAGAAACAAAAACCAAGCAGGAGGCATAACTCTCCCAGACTTCAAGAAATACTACAAAGCCACAGTCATCCAAACAGTGTGGTACTGGGATCAAAACAGACAGACAGACCAATGGGACAGAAGAGAGAATCCGGAAATAAACCCTGACACCTATGGTCAATTAATCTTTGACAAGGGAGGCAAGAACATCAAATGGGAAAAAGAAAGTCTATTCAGCAAGCATTGCTGGGAAACCTGGACAGCTGCATGCAAAGCAAGGAAACTAGAACACACCCTCACACCATGCACAAAAACAAACTCAAAATGGCTGAAAGACTTAAATATACGACAGGACACCATCAAACTCCTGGAAGAAAACCTAGGCAAAACACTCTCTGACATCAACCTCATGAATATTTTCTCAGGTCAGTCTCCCAAAGCAATCGAAATTAGAGCAAAAATAAACCCATGGGACCTCATCAAACTGAAAAGCTTTTGCACAGCAAAGGAAACCCAAAAGAAAACAAAAAGACAACTTTCAGAATGGGAGAAAATAGTTTCAAATGATGCAACCGACAAGGGCTTAATCTCTAGAATATATAAACAACTTATACAACCCAACAGCAAAAAAGCCAATCACCCAATGGAAAAATGGGCAAAAGACCTGAATAGACATTTCTCCAAAGAAGATATACAGATGGCCAGCAAACACATGAAAAAATGCTCAACATCACTGATTATAAGAGAGATGCAAACCAAAACTACCATGAGATATCACCTCACACCCGTCAGAATGGCCATCATTAATAAATCCACAAATAACAAGTGCTGGAGGGGCTGTGGAGAAAAGGGAACCCTCCTGCACTGTTGGTGGGAATGGAAACTGGTACAGCCACCCTGGAGAACAGTTTGGAGATACCTTAGAAATCTATACATAGAACTTCCATATGACCCCGCAATCCCACTCTTGGGCATCTATCCGGACAAAACTCTACTTAAAAGAGACACATGCACCCGCATGTTCATTGAAGCGCTATCCACAATATCCAGGACATAGGAACAACCCAAATGTCCATCAACAGAGGATTGGATTCGGAAGAGGTGGTATATATACACAATGGAACACGACTCAGCCATAAAAAAGAATGACATAATGCCATTTGCAGCAACATGGATGGAACTAGAGAATCTCATCCTGAGTGAAATGAGCCAGAAAGACAAAGACAAATACCATATGATATCACTTATAACTGGAATCTAATATCCAGCACAAATGAACATCTCCACAGAAAAGAAAATCATGGACTTGGAGAAGAGACTTGTGGCTGCCTGATGGGAGAGGGAGGGAGTGGGAGGGATCAGGAGCTTGGGGTCATCAGACACAACTTAGAATAGATTTACAAGGAGATCCTGCTGAATAGCATTGAGAACTTTGTCTAGATACTCATGTTGCAACAGAACAAAGGGTGGGGGGAAAATGTAATTGTAATGTATACGTGTAAGGATAACATGACCCCCTTGCTGTACAGTGGGAAAATAAAAAAATTAAAGAATAAATAAATACATAAACCATTTGGAACTGTGAAAAAAAAAACCCTCATATCTAATGCCAATTTTAAACACTTTTTCTCCCAGGCAACAACAGACACAGAACACACACTGCCCTTGATACTACCAAAAAGAGGAGCTTGATGTCACCAAATATTAAAAAAATGTAATCCACAGCTGCCCTCTTCTGAACACATATATCCTTATCTGAAATCAAATAATCATAGCCCACGTGCGGAAATATTTTTTAAAATATTAACCTCTGATTTTCAGGTTGTATTTCCAAAGTGTTTATGCCCACAATCTCACTGACTATTTAGAAGATAGAGAGTTAGGACAAGATGGACAGTACCACCATGTAATGTGGTGAACTTTTGGCAAACAATGGAAGGAGTATCCATTTGCTGATCCTCTGAGAAGCATAGGATGTGACATTCAAGTTGAGGTTTTGGAGAGGTTACCTCTATGTTGATCATGGAAATTGTGCCAGTTCAGTGTCTAGAGAATGATGAGGGTTTTCTAGAGCACACACTTGTGTTTTTATGATGGAAGACTTGAAATCCTGTCCATTGTCAGCCAGGCCTTGTTTGTGGTCACTAAAAAGTTGCTCCAATCAAAATTCAGTGGCCAGAGTTACCTTCACTCTCAAAACTCTTCAATGGCTTTTTTCCATGGTAAAGTGATGATGCACATCAGGTCTTCTGTTATAACTGCCACTCTGTGAGTCAAGAGGTTCACATTTCATGACAGGTGAGAAGTACTCACCTTCATACTTTGAACATTTGAAAATTGGAAATCTGAATTGTGGTTCTGAAGATATGATGATACTGATTTTATAAAGGCTATTCCATCAAATGAGTGGTTCAATTTGACTAAAAATATGATATTTCCTTTATATTCATTACTACCACTCTAATCTGTTTAAGAGGAATGAATCCATTCTACAACATTCTTGCCTTATTAAGGTATATTTAAATACACATGTTAAGCTGACTGCATCAAGGAATTTTTTAAATTTTTTTAAAAAAAAGAAAGGCTATTATCTAATTCCAAAGTTAAACACATTCTCACAGTACACAGACATGGAAAACATACTAATCTGCCTACCACAAAGTGGGAGGACTTTGATATCACCTCTGCAATAGCAATAGGCATTAGAAAAGTGGATTTATAGCTCCACTATTCTGAATATCCATATCAATATATGAAACCTAATAATATTAGTTGACATGCCAAATTTAATAAAGATTGAAAATGGGATATTTTATGTGAGGTTATCATGGTTTAGCGTGGAATCTCACTTGTTATTTGGGGGATAGTAGGGAGTGTGATGAGAAGGGGCAATGTCACCAAGTTAGTGCTGTAAACATTTGGCAAAGAAGGGAAGGAGTTTAATTCTAGTGATCCTTAGAATCATGGGTTGGGGTCCTCAAGCTGAGCATTTGTAAGGCATCCCTCTAATTTGATAGGGGACACTGTCTCTACTAATTCACTGTCTGTAGAAGGATGAGGATTTTCCAGAATCCATACTGTGTTTTGGTAATAGAAGCCATGAATTCCTGCCCATTTTTAGCCAGGCCTTTGTCAAGGTTGCTCTGATCAAAATTCAGTAGTAAGGCCTGAAGAGTCAAAGACTTCCTTCATTAAAGCATACAATTACAAGCTCAGAATTCCACCACTCATGTGAATCCATATTAACTAATCATCCATGTGGGGTCAGATGTATGAAATCTGAGTCTTGCTAGAGATTTCATATGAATTTGGTTGGAAATATTTTGATCTTTCACAAAAAAGAAAATATTTTTTATCTCTGAGACACATTTGGTATGCAAAAGGACCACTGCTCACATGAGTTGGTCAAATGCTCATCATGAAAGGATAAAGTAATACAGCTGACCATGTGAAGACTTTGGGAATGGTGACCCATGGTAGATTTTCCCTAGCCCTACAAAGGGGCTCTTTTTGGATGAAAGGTTGTATTTGGGGTTGGGAATTGAAACATAGAAAAGGTTGGATACATATTTGGACTGCACACTTGGCTGATATTTCTCCAGGCTGTGCAAAGGAAACCTAGGTCCATCAGGATTTGAGAGAGAGTGAGTAAAAGGAGCTGATGATTCAAGCATGGGTTCAGGCCATGATCTCAATCCTGGACAAATCTCTGTGGTTTAAGCATCTCTGACCTCAAGGAAGCCACTTCATTCCCACCCAAGATACATTACTCATCATTGCTCTGACTATTGAGATAGTGGTATAGATTTCAGTGCTTTCCAGTGGAATATATGGGTTACAGCCCCTGTTCAGCACCATCTTCTTCTGAACTTGGATGATGTGGGGAACAGGGAAAATGAACAATATTCATTCTACATTAGCTGGAAATTCCCCTTCTCATGTAAAGGAATTATATTGTTTTGTCCTTCCACACTCTGTAATTTTCAATATCAAGTGTATTTGGAGATAAGATATTTGTCTCACCCATATCTAATTTTCATAACCAGTGAGTAATAATATTTGTTTCTGTGATTCAATTTTTAAAGTAAAATGTTGACTCTGAATAGCCATACCTATTTGAAGAAACACACTCATCTAGACTCAAGAGGTAGACCCAGAATGGGCCAGGATGGTTTACTCTCAATGACTTATGATGACTGTTTTCCATGGTAGTGTAATGTGTCATATATAATTCCATCACAACTGCCAAGCTGTGAGCTGAGAGATTCATATTTTGTGAGAGCTCAAAGCTCTCACCTTTACATCTCAAACATTGGAAAATGGAAAATCTGAATTGTGGTTCTGTAGGTATGTTGATACTGATCTTCTAATGGCTGATCCATCAAATGGGTGGTTAAATTTCAGTAAAAATATATTCTTATTTATATTCATTGCCACCACTGTAATCAGTCTAGAGAGGTGTGAATGTATTCTACAGACTTGTTGCATTATTAAGGTGTTTTTTAATACTAGTGATAAGCCAACTTACTGAAAGATTTACCTAAATGAAAAATAAAAATAAAAGGCTCATATCCAATGATGATTTTAAACACATTATTCCAGTACACACATGGAAAACATACTACCCTGCCTTGATCTAAGCAGGAGTTCCTTGATATCACCCCTGCAATGGACATTAAAAAAGTGCAAATTACAACTGCATCTTCTGAATGTACATATCACTATGTGACAACAAATAATACTAGTGCACAGGCAGAAATATTTAACAAAGAATGAAAATGGGACTTTCCACATGGAATTTGATGGTTGGACTTTCCAAGTGGTTGATGAGGCCAAAATCCCTGGCTATTTTGGGTGCTAGATATGAGTGTTTTGAAAAAGGGATACTGCCAAGTTATTGTGGTGAATAACATAAATTAATATGAGACACTCTCCCAGACACTTCAAAATCTAGAGAAGGATGAGTATTTACCATAATAGAGACTGTTTTTGATGACAAAAGTCTTGAATTCCTGATGATTTTCAGCAAGGGCTTAGTCAGTGTTGGTCAAAATTGTGCTCCAATGAAACATCAGTGAGACATGGAGAGTCACAGACTTCCTTCAATAAAATACCCAAGCACTAACCAAGATGGCCACCTCCCCAGGGAATACAAATTAACTGCACATCAAAGTGTGGTCAGCTGCAGGGAAGCTGATATTTGTAAAGCCCTCATGTGATTTTTTATTACTCGATGAATTCTATTACATTTATAGTTGTACAATGATCATTACAATCAAATTTTATAGCATTTCCATCCCAAACCCTCCATGCATCCCCCCACCCCCCAACCTGTATCATTTGGAAACCATAAGTTTTTCAAAGTCTCTGAGTAATATCTAGTCTGCAAGGTTCATTGTGTCCTTTTTTTAATTTTAGATTCCACATATAAGTGACAGCATTTGGTGTTGCTGTCTCATTGTCTGAATGACTTCACTTAGCATGATAATTTCTAGGTCTGCCATGTTGCTGCAAATGCCATTATTTCATTCCTTTTAATGGCTGAGTAATATTCCATTGTACATATGTACCACATCTTCTTTATTCCCTCCTCTGTTGATGGGCATTTAGGTTGTTTCCATGTCTTGGATATTGTATACAGTGCTTCAATGAACATTGGAGTACATATCTATTTTTGAGTCATGGTTTTCTCTGGATAGATGACTAGGAGTGGGAATGCTGGATGGTAATTGTATTTTTAGTTTTCTGAGGAATTTCCATACTGTTTTCCACAGTGGTTGTACTAATTTACAATCTCACCAACAGTTTAATCGGGTTCACTTTACTCTACACTCTCACCAGGACTTATTGTTTGTAGATATTTTGATGATGTCTGGCTGGTATAATTTGGTACCTCATAGTGGTTTTGATTTTCATTTCTCTAATAATGAGTGATGTTGAACCTCTTCATGTGTTTTTTGGCCATCTGTATGTCTTATTTGGAGAATTATCTGTTTAGATCTGTCCATTTTTTGATGGGTTATTTTTGTGTTTTTTTGGTATTCAGCTTCAGAAGGTGTTTTTAAATTTTGGAGATGAATCCCTTGTCAGCTGCTTTATTTACAAATATTTT
Source organism: Phacochoerus africanus (assembly GCF_016906955.1). Taxonomy (NCBI): domain Eukaryota; kingdom Metazoa; phylum Chordata; class Mammalia; order Artiodactyla; family Suidae; genus Phacochoerus; species Phacochoerus africanus. The sequence continues at coordinate 24,351,278 of NC_062548.1, forward strand.
CTTCCACTCGGTGGGTTGTCTTTTCATTTGGTTTATGGTTTCCCTTGCTGTGCAAAAACATTTAATTAAGCCCCATTTGTTTATTTTTGTTTTTATTGTCATTAATCTAGGAGGTGGATCTTTTTTATGGGTTCTCAATTAATATTTTAATATTTCATGCCCAGTTCAATACTTTGAAGCAGAATTTAGAATAAATATTGCAAATATTGTAAATATTACAAAATGCAGTCAAGGTACATTTTGGAAATACAAATTCTTTCATTACAGCAAATTATTTTGCAAAAGAGTAAGCAGGAAATATTAATTTTTCTAAGATGACATGCACTTTAAAATTCAATGTAATAAAAGGAAGCGCCTCAAATTAAGTGTTACAAAATCTATACTCTTTCAAGTTATTTTGTAAAGTAAGAAAAATACATATAAATGAGTAAGAATCATAACACTTTTAAGAAATGTTATAAATGTTTGATATACTGTGTAACAGTGCCTTTTAAAAATAAATTCTCATATATTCACTAAAGCAAAATGTAAAGTGTAAACAGAAAAAAATTTCAAGTTGACATGCGTATAGTCATTTTGTTCTTAGACACTTTTCCAAATCCAATAGAATTTTAATATGCTAGAACTGTAGAAAATAATAGTAATTTCATATAATGCAAAATAATTAGAGTTGTTCAAATTTGAAATCTGGATGAGACATTATTCATGATGCTGAAAGTTAAACTGAATGTTTTGCAAACATTTACTGTGAGCAATGAGGGCACTTGTGCCTTGATAATTCTTGATGGCTGGGTGTCTTATAGGAATAGCAGTGTTTTCCTGCTACCTCTAATCCATCAAGTTGGGAGATAGCAAAACTGGCTGGAAAATTTTCCAGTATGTGTTCTCTGTTTTCAAAACTGTCTAATTAGGTACATTCCTGTAACCCTATATTTTAATGTTGTGCAAATGTAGGATTATCAGTCTTACTTTAAATCAGTCAATTCTTAGGTTAATAAGATTGCAATGAAAGTGTTCATTCTGAAGTAAAGGTATGGGTTCCAAAGTGTTCCAGATTGAGGTTTAAAGCTTTGTGTAATTAAAAGAACTATAAAAATACCTACCACAGTTGGCCAGATGGATTTCAAATATATGATAACACCTAAGAATTTGTCAAGTTGGCTACATTTGAGGTTTTGCTGGCTTGAAGTGGCATTGTAACACTCATAATCTTGAATGCTGTCATGATTGGTCTCAACAGATAAAAGGGACAATAAGAGCAGTGACATTAAAATACTGATGATTCTTTTGGGGTGGGGTTCAGGATATATGCAGTTTGCTGGGGTTGAAGAACAATATTTGAAGATTAAATAGTCACAAAGATTAGTTAACTAGTCTAGAATTTTTAAACTCTGAATTTTAAACATAAGATTTCTATCTCCTGAAGCATCTGCAACATGTAGTAGAACCACCATCTCTTAAGTTATCTGATGTATAACTGAGATCTATATAAAACATTTCATGTGCTGCTATGCATTGTTTCACTGCTTCTTGAGCAATTAATCTTGTTACCCTATACCTGAAGGAATATTGCAATTTTCTCTTTGGGAGGTACCAATAACAAAAGCTGACCTGAAAGATCATGGCAGCCATTTTTTTTACAATACAGAGAAGAAAGGAATAAGAGATATGGGCAGCTTTTTTCAACATCCAGACATGGGCAAACAAAATGTTACCCAGAACTCTCTGCACTGGAAGTAACATGTAGCCTCATCACCTAGGAAATTTCTGTTAGAGATTAAGTGGAAGGGAATGATAGGGCCTTACAAGCCAGGTGTTTCAACAAAGGTGCTGGGTAGCAATCTGCCAAGGGCCCAAGGACAACACTCCATTTTCCCAAAGTGAAACAGGTGGCAGGCATGCTTCTGCTACAGAGGTGGGGCCATAGGGTAATGCAGGTCCATATGTGACAAACTTATTGCTGGGATGGCTCTCTGGCCTTACTGAGAGAGTGTACTGCCCTGGGAGTTCTGCACTAATAAAAAATAAGTTTTTTCCCTATCTTTCCCTGGCCCGCCAGCCATCGTAAAACTTTATGCATAAGAATCAGACTTTAAAATTTGTAACCCTACACACTTCCACTAAAGCAGAAATACAAAAGCCACAACAATCTCAATAGCCAGCAGGCATTCCTCTTTAGGGGATGTAAGGGGGTGGCTTTTCAAAAGGCAGATAGTAGGGTGGAGAGTACCAGGGTGGAATGCTTGAGGACCACATGTAGCTGGGCAAAGGAGAGGCAGACTGGGGCTCATCAGAAAGTCCAGAGGGAGGAGAGGATGAAAAGATGCTGTAATGTTGAGAGTAATAAGCAGAATAAGGTTGCAGGTGTGGAGGGCTATGGTAAGAGGTATTGTAGGAGGCCACTTGAGGAAAAGAATAGTAGGAAACAGTGAGATGGGCCTTTTCAACAGAACAGTTCAATGCTGAGAGGGTTGGGTGCATGTCCTTAAAGCTCCCCAGGACAGCAGCAGTGATGATGCCCAGGAACAGGTCAACAATGTTGAGGATGGTGGCAGACCAGAGAAGGTGGTAGAGGTGGATGATGTCCTGGCAGATGCTGATGTTGATATACTCATAGTGGCCACTGGTGACCTTCATCTGGTTGCCACAGTTGTAGAGGTCACAGCAGAAGCAAGTTTTGCCTCAGATCCAAGGTGTGCAGAATCCATGGCTGAGGGCAGTTCAGCTCCTTGGCTTCTTTCTGGGAGGTCTTTGGGACATAGTGGCACTGGTTAGCATATAGTGGTTTCAGAACAATGTGTCTGGCAGCAAAGACCCCATTGACTATAGCACAACATAAGGCTGCAATCACACCAAAGCTGATAAATATGATGGAAGTCACCAGCATCTGCCATTTGTTCTCTACAAGGTTTGATTCAATGATTCTGAGGAATGATCCAAACCCAAGAATAACTCCTGGACATTTTTCACTGAACTAGAACAAGAAATCCAAACATGTATATGGAACAACAAAATACCCAGAATCGCCAAAGCAATCCTGAGAAACAACAACCAAGCAGGAGGCATAACTCTCCCAGACTTCAAGAAATACTACAAAGCCACAGTCATCCAAACAGTGTGGTACTGGGATCAAAACAGACAGACAGACCAATGGAACAGAAGAGAGAATCCGGAAATAAACCCTGACACCTATGGTCAATTAATCTTTGACAAGGGAGGCAAGAACATCAAATGGGAAAAAGAAAGTCTATTCAGCAAGCATTGCTGGGAAACCTGGACAGCTGCATGCAAAGCAAGGAAACTAGAACACACCCTCACACCATGCACAAAAACAAACTCAAAATGGCTGAAAGACTTAAATATACGACAGGACACCATCAAACTCCTGGAAGAAAACCTAGGCAAAACACTCTCTGACATCAACCTCATGAATATTTTCTCAGGTCAGTCTCCCAAAGCAATCGAAATTAGAGCAAAAATAAACCCATGGGACCTCATCAAACTGAAAAGCTTTTGCACAGCAAAGGAAACCCAAAAGAAAACAAAAAGACAACTTTCAGAATGGGAGAAAATAGTTTCAAATGATGCAACCGACAAGGGCTTAATCTCTAGAATATATAAACAACTTATACAACCCAACAGCAAAAAAGCCAATCACCCAATGGAAAAATGGGCAAAAGACCTGAATAGACATTTCTCCAAAGAAGATATACAGATGGCCAGCAAACACATGAAAAAATGCTCAACATCACTGATTATAAGAGAGATGCAAACCAAAACTACCATGAGATATCACCTCACACCCGTCAGAATGGCCATCATTAATAAATCCACAAATAACAAGTGCTGGAGGGGCTGTGGAGAAAAGGGAACCCTCCTGCACTGTTGGTGGGAATGGAAACTGGTACAGCCACCCTGGAGAACAGTTTGGAGATACCTTAGAAATCTATACATAGAACTTCCATATGACCCCGCAATCCCACTCTTGGGCATCTATCCGGACAAAACTCTACTTAAAAGAGACACATGCACCCGCATGTTCATTGAAGCGCTATCCACAATATCCAGGACATAGGAACAACCCAAATGTCCATCAACAGAGGATTGGATTCGGAAGAGGTGGTATATATACACAATGGAACACGACTCAGCCATAAAAAAGAATGACATAATGCCATTTGCAGCAACATGGATGGAACTAGAGAATCTCATCCTGAGTGAAATGAGCCAGAAAGACAAAGACAAATACCATATGATATCACTTATAACTGGAATCTAATATCCAGCACAAATGAACATCTCCACAGAAAAGAAAATCATGGACTTGGAGAAGAGACTTGTGGCTGCCTGATGGGAGAGGGAGGGAGTGGGAGGGATCAGGAGCTTGGGGTCATCAGACACAACTTAGAATAGATTTACAAGGAGATCCTGCTGAATAGCATTGAGAACTTTGTCTAGATACTCATGTTGCAACAGAACAAAGGGTGGGGGGAAAATGTAATTGTAATGTATACGTGTAAGGATAATTTGATCCCCTTGCTGTACAGTGGGAAAAGAGAAAAAAAAGAAAAAAAAATCACATGTATCGCATGTTCCTTTCAGCACACTTCACAATAGCCAAGACATGCAAATGTCCATCAACAGATTATTGGATTAGGAAGATGTATTATATATACACAATGGAATACTACTCAGCCATAAAAAAGAATGACATAATGCCATTTGCAGCAACCCAAATGTCCATCAACAGATTATTGGATTAGGAAGATGTGTTATATATACACAATGGAATACTACTCAGCCATAAAAAAAGAATGACATAATGCCATTTGCAGCAACATGGATGGAACTAGAGACTCTCATCCTGAGTGAAATGAGTCAGAAAGAGAAAGACAAATACCATATGCTATCACTTATGTTTGTAATCTAATATAAGGCACAAGTGAATCTTTCCACAGAAAATTAAATCATTGACTTGGAGAATAGACTTGTGGTTGCTGGGGGAGAGAGGGAGTGGGATGGATTGGGAGCTTGGTGTTAATACATGCAAACTATTGCCTTTGGCATGGATTAGCAATGTGATCCTTCTGTGTAGCACTTGATACACTTTTTCTTAAATTAATCTTTATATTGTAGAATATCCAAGCATCTGTTGAGCTATTAAAACAATGTTACAAAAAAAGTGTGATCATCTCAAAATATGCAGAAAAAGATTTTGACAAAATTCAACATCCATTTCAGATAAAAGCTCTCCAGAAAGTAGGCATAGAGGGAAACTTCCTCAAAATTTAATAAAGGCCATATATGGCAAACCCACAGCTTACAACATTCTCAATGGTGAAAAACTAAAAGCACTTCTGCGAAGATCAGGAACAAGGATGTCCTCTTTTACTACTGTTATTCAATATAGTTTTGGAAGTTCTTGCTATGGATTTCATAGAAGAAAAAGAAACAAAATGAATCCAAATTGGAAAGAAAAATAAAATTATCACTGCAGATGATATGATACTATACCTAGAAAATCTTAAAGAGGCTTACCAGAAAACGTTAGAGCTCACCAATGAATTTGGTAAAGTTGCAAGATACAAAATTAATACATAGAAATTGACTCTATTTCTGTATACTAACAATGAAAGAAAAGAAAGAGAAATTAGGGAAAACATGCCATTTACTATCACATCAAAAAAATTATTTAGGAATAAAACTCCCTAAAGAGGCAAAAGACCTATACTCTGAAAATAATCAGATGCTGATGAAAGAATTCAAGGATGACACAAACAGATGGAAAGATATACCATGCTCCTGGATTGGAAGAATCAATATTGTCAAAATGACTATACTACCCAAGGGAATCTACAGATTCAATGCAATAGCAATCAAATTACCAAGGACATTCTTCACAAAACTAAATTTTTTTTTAATTTGGAAGCAAAAAAGCCCCAGAATGGCCAAAGCCAAGCCAACCTTAAAAAAAAAAAAAAAACATAAAACTGGAGTTGGAAGAATAAAGCTCTCTGACTTCAGACTTTACTACAAAGTCACAGTCATCAAAACAGTATGATACTGGCACAAAAACAGAAATGTATATCAGGACAGAAAACTCAGAAATAACCCAAGAAACTATGGTCAAATAATCTGACAAAGGAGGGCAATAATATACAATGGAGGAAAGACAGTCTCTTCAATAAGTGATGCTGGGAAAACTGGACAACTATTTGTAAAAGAATGAAATTAGAACATTCTATAACAGCATACACAGAAATAAAGTCAAAATGGATCAAATACCTAAATGTAAGGCAAGATAGTATAAAATTCCTAGATGAAAACATAGGCATAACCCTCTTTAACAGAAATCACAGCAACATCTTGTTTGATCAAACTCTTAGAATAATGACAATAAAAACAAAAATAAACCAATGGGAACAAATTAAACTCGCAAGCTTTTTCATAGCAAAGAATACCAATTCAAAAAATGAAAAGACGACCCACAGAATGGGAGATAATCTCTGCAAATGATGTAGCACATAAGGGCCTAATCTCCAAAATATACAAACAACTCATAGAACTGAGTCACTATGCTGTACAGAAGAAATTGACACAACAGTGAAAACCAACTATACTCTAATAAAAATAAAATTTAAAAAAGAGTGAGATTCTGTCATTTGCAACTATGTGGATGAACCCAGAGAGTGTTATGATTAGTGAAATAAATCAAAGACAAATATACTGTATTATGACTTATATGTAGAATCTAAAAAATAAAATGAATAAATTACATAAAAAATAGAGACAAACAGATATAGAGAATAAACTAGTGGCTACTTGTAGGGAGAGGAATGGGGAAAAGGCAAAATAGGGGAATGGGACTGAGATAAAACTTCTATGTATAAAATAAATAAATGACAAGTATAGATTGTACAGTACAAGGGAATATACCTATTATTTTATAATAACTTTAAATGGAGTATAATCTATAAAAATATTAAACCACTATATTGTACATCTTAAACTAATAGAGTATTGTAAATCAACTATCCTTCAGTTAAAATGTTATATTTGCTCACAAAAAGTCTTCAAGATCTCATTTATATATGAAATCTAAAGTCATCAAATGCATTAGAAGCAGAGAGTAGAATGGTTAGTGACAGGACTGATGGAGGGGAAAATGGGGATTGTCAAATGGTGCAAAGTTTCAATTATGCAAGAAAAATAGGTTCCGAAGATCTACTACACAGCATAGTGCATGAGCTAAAAATAGTGTGCTAAACAATTTTTAAGAGGATATATCTATGCTAAGTGTTCTTATTGCAAAATAAAAATAATTAATAATAATAACAAAAATAAAGGTGGTGGGGTGAAAGTTTTTGAGAGTTATGAAGGAATTAAAAATTATTAATTTGAACATACTGAGTTTTAGAAGCTGCTGACATAACAGCTTCTGCTACCATAAATCCAGGTTGGTTTTTTTTTCTGCTCATCAACTGCAGCAATCCCCATTTCTGCTTTTGCATTTTTATGTTTGCTGAGGGGTTAAAAAGCCCCAAATATGTTGAGTAAGCATTATGGTTGTGGCACCATCTAAAGAAAATAGCCAGGGCTTTTTGAGTCTCTTAGTAATAGCTACAAAATTATGTATTATTTTTTATATTCTTCTCTTAAGGAAAGTTTTCAAGATATTTAGAGTAATACAGGGAAAATACCCTGCATAATCCCAGGAAACTTCTGAGTTCTTTTCCATTTTCTCAGAAGCACAAATTCTCCCTTAATTCAGTTCAGTTTAGGTTAATAATGTTAATCAAGCATCAACAATCTTCCAGGGGCTGTTATACTCTAGGGATGCAAAGATGGAGACAAGTTCCTGATCCTTTGAGATCAGAAAAGAGATTACAGCTAGTTGTGCCTCCTACAGGAAGGAAAGGAACTACTTGGTAAGTTTCCTGACAAGGTGCTGCCTAAATAGAATTAGAAGGAAAAAATGGTACAATCACAACTGGAGATGGAAGAATTTATTAAGCTCAAGAAATAGTCTGAATAAGACAGGCATGCTGTATTTTATAAACTACAGGAGTTTGAGAACATAAAGTTCTCTGCAGGAATATCAGTCACTGATTCTGGAAAAGCAGGTGCTGAGCCAGTAAACATGGGAAGGAACACATCAGAGAGTTTTGTGACCAAGCTAAGAAACCTTATCTTTGCAGATGGTGAAGAAAAACATTGAAGCATGTTAAAGAGGGGTGTGACAGGAGAACAGTAACATTTTAATTTAGGGAGGAATTATTTTATCTTGAAAACAAGCACACAACATTCATTAAAGAGGAAAAAAAGTAGAAGATAATGAGGTAAGTAAAAAAGAAAGAGGATCAGAGGAAGGAGGAAGAGACACAAAAAGCTTTCACTGCATCCATTCCTAGACAAAAATCTCTATTTTGTATTTATACTCCAGATGTTTTTCTTTTTAGATTATTTTTGGCCACATCAGCTCAGCCCAACATGGGGACATTTCAGTGTCTTGGTCTAATGATGAATCAAATGGGAAGCACTCCAAATGTCAAGAATGTTTTATGTAGAATAATAATATCTTCTTTGCTCTCAATTTGGAGTCCTACTGCAAAAGGCACAGCAAAAGCAAAGTTGATGAAGTTTTCCTGATCTAGAAGACTTGCCTCACTGTTTCCTGCTTCAGATTTTTTAATATCAAATAAACCAAAGCCAGCCTTCATGTAATACATTATAAATATTAATTTACCTAAATGTTATACTTCAGTATAACATGTTTACACTAGATATACACTTATGGGGTCATAACCATCCCAATCCATAGAGGCTTCTTGACCTCAGAAGAATCTGACTGTGAACAAAAGGGAAAAAGGAAAACCATACTTTATCATTCATTTTTATTGTCTTGATCTCAGATCACTAGTACAGGATATGTGAAAGAGGTTAAAGAAAGAGCTATTTCAGTTCTCTTGATGTCTACTGGCCTATTAAACCTCCGTTTGATTAATGTTTGACCCATAAACTCTCTTCTCTGCCTTCTGAAAATTACTATATGCTTCCTTTCTTTATCTATTCCCATAGAAGTACACATAGGCCATGTATTCATGTGTTTTATGGGATCATATTTTACCTCATTTTTGTTATTACATATTGGTAAACTATTTTGTACCCTATAATATACAATGAGCCACTTTCCAGGTAATTTTTTTAGCTACAACATTTTTCATCATAAGGATTTTTTACTCTATCCAATTCTTTTTTCTTTTTTCTTTTTAGGGCAGCACTTGTGGCATATGGAAATTCCTAGGCTAGGTGTTGCCACAGCTCTGGCTATAGCCACAGCCACAATTCTGAATCCAAGCTGAATGTGCCACCTACACTACAGCTCATGGAAACATCAGATCCTTAACTCACTGAGCAAGGCCAGGAATTGAACCCTCATCTTCATGGATACTAGTCAGATTTGTTTCCACTGCTCCAAATTGGGAATTCCAATTCTATTTTTAACATGTTGGAGTGTTCTTTTTTCAGTTTTTTTCTGTTATAAAAACACAGCAATGAGCATTCCATTAATTATTTCCACATATATGAATTTTCTTAATATAAATGTCTAATTTGGAATTATTACACTACAAGTTTTACTTTACTCCCAGTTTTATTAGCCTTCTTCATGGAACATGGAGTTACTGTATACATACTGAGTACAGGAGTGCAGTACTACAAGCTCCTCTACTCAGTATGTGTTTTGCTACAAAAATTTGCCCCCAGTAAAAATAATCCTTTATAGAATATTTACTCTGCACTGGGAACTAAATAATTTTACCTTTAATTATTTTCAAAACAATGTAATGGGGTAGGTACAGTCCTTAGCTTAATTTTACAAATGAGGAAGCTGAGGCACAGAAAAGTTAAACTGGCCCAAGATTACACAGTTAGGTCTAGCTTCAAAGTATGTAGTGTGGCCCCAGAGCCTGTGCTTTTCAGTCACTATACTATATTTGTCATGACTGGCTACTTCTTATAATTCAGGTTTGTGTAAAATGTTATCTCTTCTTAGGCCTTCCTAGACCACATTCCTAAAGTATTCCCTGCCACATGCAGCAGATTCACCACTTTCCTTGTCATGCTGCAGTGCCCTGAATCTAGTTGAGTCTATTTTCTTTCTTCCTTTCGAGCTTCACCCACGGCATATGGATATCCCCAGGATATGGGTTGAATTGGAGCTGTGGTTGCCCTACACCATGGCCACAGCAATGCAGGATATGAGCCACATCTCTGACCCATACCACAGCTCACAGAAGTGCCAGATTCTTAACCCACTAATGGAGGCCAGGGATTGAACCCACATTCTCCTGGATACCAGGGATCCCACTGAATGCCAATGGGAAGTCCTACATCTAGTTTCTGATAAGTATTTAATAAATACCTGCTAAAATTAAGTTAGCCTCTGAGTTAGAAGCAGAAAGACAAAAGAAATTGTTCCAACTGCACTGAGAAACAGAACTTTAGGTATTGAGCCAGGAAAAGAATACCGAAGTAAGATTACAGTATTAGATACAAACCTAATACATGTTTCACAGGTCAATAAACCAAATCAGCTGTAGTTCAAATTTTCTACCTAGGCTGTAAAATTGTGACACATTTTCAATGCCTACAGGATAACTGATAATTATATAAGGCTCTAAATTCTGCAATTTCATCATCTGTTGTAAATTGTAGCCAAATATATAGCAACATGACCAAAGAATGCCACATTGGAATCAAATAGACTTAATAGAAAAAATTTGGCATAATATTAAAAAGTTAAGAAATTGATGTTTTGCCTTTTTCCAAGTTTGAGACATTAAAAATAAAAAGAATACGGAGTTCCCGTCGTGGCGCAGTGGTTAACGAATCCGACTAGGAACCATGAGGTTGCGGGTTCGGTCCCTGCCCTTGCTCAGTGGGTTAACAATCCGGCGTGGCCGTGAGCTGTGGTGTAGGTTGCAGACGCGGCTCGGATCCCGCGTTGCTGTGGCTCTGGTGTAGGCCGGGGGCTACAGCTCCGATTCAACCCCTAGCCTGGGAACCTCCATATGCCGCGGGAGCAGCCCAAGAAATAGCAACAACAACAACAACAAAAAAGACAAAAGACAAAAATAAATAAATAAAATAAAATAAAATAAAAAGAATACAATTCAGCCATAAAAAAGAACAAAATAATGCCATTTGCAGCAACATGGATGGAACTAGAGATCCCCAGCCTGAGTGAGGTAAGGCTGAAAGAGATAGAAAAATACCATATGATATCGCTTAAATCTGGAATCTAATATATGGCATGAAGGAACCTTTCCACAGAAAAGAAAATCATAGACTTGGAGAATAGACATGTGGTTACCAAGAGGGAAGGGGAGGGAGTGGGAGGGCCTGGACGTTTGGGGTAAATAGATGCAGAATATTGCCTTGGGGATGGATTATAAGTGGGATCCTTCTGTGTAGCATGGGGAACTCTGTCTAGTCACTTATGATGGAACATGTAATGTGAGAAAAAAGAATGTATACATGTAAGTGTAACTGGGTCACCATGCTGTATAGTCAAAGAAATATATACACATAAATAAAAGATAAAAAATAAAAATATTTTCCTGGTTTATTGATATATTATTTACATATGGCATTAAGTTGAAAGTATACCTTGTGATGATTTAATTTGTTTTAAAATATATATTGATTTACAGAAAAAAGAACTATATTTTCATATACAGAGGTGATTGCTTATTGTCTTGTCATCTTGTACCCAGAGTCAAGGTAATACCTTGGAGAATTGGATTGTTTCCATTTAGCAGTAGTGGAGGGTGGGGGAGGATTTTTTTTTTGGTAAGCATTATCATTTTAGAAAATTCACCTTAGAGAATAAAGTATGTGGGGGTTCTAATCAACTCAACCCACAGTTGTGTGTTGGGTCTTTGTGATTTTGAGAAACCAAGATCCCTTCTCTTGGTAAGAAAAATCCCATTTTCTTCTGTCTGCAATGGGTTTTTGCCCAAGCAATCATATCTTGCTCCCTCAGTTTCTTCACATATGCACTCCAATGTCACTTTCTCAGTGAGGGTTTCTGTAATCTCCTATTTAAACTTTCATATCTCCATCAGCACTTTCTAGGAGTCTTCCATGATTTCTTTCCCCATAGGACTATTCCACATGAATTGGTAGTCATACTTATTTCCAGGGCTACCAGAGCAAATTACAACAAATTTGATGTATAACACTACAGATTTATTTTCTTAAAATTGTGAATGTCAGAAGCCCAAAATCAGGTGTCAGAAGGACTGTGTCTCCTTTGAAAGCTCTAGAGAAGAATCTTTCCTTGCCTTTTCCAGTTTGTGGTGTCTTCAAACTGTCCTTATATTATGGCATCATAAATCCAGTCTCTACTTCCATCTAACTTCACAGGGCCTTTCTTCTCCCCTTCCCTCTTTTAAAGGAACATGTCATTGGATATAGTGGCCATTCAGATAATCCAGGATGATCTTATTTCAAGATCCTTAACTTTATTACATTTGATAGACTCCTTTTCCCAAATAAGTTTACAATCACAAGTTCCAAGGTGAATATATGGACATATCTTTTGGGGAACCACCATTCAATCCACCACATTGAGTATGTATTCTATATGTACAAATACATTTTCTACTATCTGTTCCTACCTACAAGGGTGACAAGTTTTTGAGTTTTATTTTTATTGTATCCTTACCCCTTAACATAGTGCCTAATAGATAGCAGGCCCTCAATAAATATTAGCTAAATAAAGTAATATGATAACAAAATATACTTCATGTGTAATTAATATATTTTTATTTGATTTGATGAATTTCCTCATGAGTTTGATTGGTGATAACTAAATTCTGAGCAGTCTCAGAGTAAACTGCTAAAACTGAATACCAGAATTTATATTATTGTTACATAAACCCAATCAGGCTGGCTCAAAGCTTGTAACTTGTTTTATGCATTTCACCTTACAAATAGCTCTCTTCTGTGTACATTTATTCATTACACTACTACAAAATGTTTTCTCTCTAATGAGGTTGATTCCTACACTGGTTTAATGTGTACATTCTACTTTAATGAGAGCATACATTTGGATATTTGAGTCCCATCAGCTCTTTAAAACACAGTAGAATTTGTAAAGAAATTCTGCTTCCACACTCGCCCTTATCCAGACACTATGAGAAATTATAAAGGAAAAAAATACCCTTATATCGTGGAATCCCCCAGCTGATGCACATGAAATTCAGGTAGTGTGGAATGGTTTCAGGTACTCTGGACTGGTCAGATAGTTTTCCCAGTTAGTTTCCTCAAGTAAACTAAGTAAACTCTAACAAGTTTCAGCTTGCTTATATCTCACTCTGGTCCATATCTTTAATAGTCAAGATCTTCTGTATCATGTCAGTTGATTTTCACACAAGTGAAGGCAGATAAAACTTTATTATTGATATTTCATGTATGAAGAATCAGTTTCAGAGAGCTTAAGTGGTTTTAAACTCAAAAAATAAAAATATATCTGGGATTAAACTCAGATTTTCAGAACGAGTTTGTTGTTTTCATCCCTCATTTATTGTTTCCTGATAAAGATATCTTTGCCTGTTTTTCAGTGCACACAATTCTTAGCCCTGTATGACTGTGCCATTATGTTTTTACTCACCTGCATTATCTCAGAAAATAATTATTTGTCTTTATATATTTGGGTTTTATTATTATTATTATTATTTGTCTTTTATGGCCATACCTGTGGCATGTGGAGGTTCTCAGGCTAGGAATTGAATCAGAGCTACAACTGACAGCCACAGCAACACCAGATTCAAGCTGAGTCTGACCTACAACACAGCTCATGGCAACAACAGATCCTTAGCCCAGTGAACAAGGCCAGGGATTGAACAGGCATGGTCATAATTACTAGTCAGGTTTGTTATGGTTGAACCATGATGGGAATTCCATATGTTTGTGTTTTAAATGGAAATACACTTAAAACCATTTCTCTATGTATCAAGAGATCAAAATGCATTCTAGGAGCAAACATTAAATCATTTCCATTATGAGAATAATTTCCATCTGTCTCTTTATTGTCTAAAGTGAGGTATGTTTGCATTTTACCTTGTTTCTTTTATTTCCTGAGGGCTATACTTCATGGGTCCATTTTTTATCTTATTAGTAGTTCTCTAGATATAGTCATTGATGGTTCCAACCATAGGTCTGCACAACAGGCTTCCCCACTCAGCTTGCAGAGGAATCATATTTTCTCTCCGAGGAGATCCCATGAATGAAGAAAAGACTTGGGCTCAGAATCAGCTTTTGACCACTTCTCTGCACTAACTGTAATTATTTACTTCCTTCTGTTCTGGAAGTTTGTAAAACATGGTAAAGAATTCCACCTAATGCCTCTTCAAAAGAAAGAGAAATCATTTTTAAAGTATTGTTTGTGAATGATGATGCAAATTATAAAAGAGTCATTCTATTTTAAAGTGTTCTAATGAAAGATTTAAATTCCTACTGATATTGGCATGTTATAGTGAATACAGCTTAAAGTATAGCTCCTTTTCCATTGTTAAAACTATGAACCAAGTGTAGGCATAACTATGTACCCTTCTACAACTATGTGGGCTCACTTGATTGAAAAGGTAAGGTGTATATGGGCAGGTGTCAGAATGACAAGTAGGAGAATTGAGTCACTGTGGGCATAGGATGAAAATCTGTCAGTTCCTGACATTGGGCTAGTTATTTGTATATGAGGTGAGAGAGTGAAGGCCAGGGGAAGTAAAAGAAAACTGAAGAAAAGTGAGAGATACTGATATCAGAAGAAAAGAGGGCTGATTAGGGCACATTTCCTTCAACAAATAACATATTTGATGATATTTATTTATTTATCATCGATTTCATGCTCACCCACTGGAGGACACAAATATGTTGTGACATCTAGAAGTGAAATATGAAATTCAGTACAAAACAACAATATGAGTTCTAGAAGAAGACAAAATAAAATTGTAAAATTCACAGTTCATTCACAGATAACAGAAAGCAGTCCAGCAGAAATTTATTCAGTATACAGAAATAGGCACTTACAAAAAAAAAATGCTGAAATCCCTAGAGGTATAGTCTCTAGCCTTTGCCAGCAAGATTAACTACAGACAAAATATCCAGAATGGGACTGTTAAAAAAGCTGATAACTCTGCCTCAGTCAGAAATCTGAGAGGTCAGAAAGCCATCACCAAATCTGTTTCTCCAGGGGTTTTAATGCTTGCTAGATCCTAAAATAGCTAATAATATTCTGCCATCCCTTTTTCCCACTTAACTCAGGAATTTACTCACAGTCTTGGAAACCCCATTTGGATCATAAACAATGAGAACTCTCAATTCAAGGGATATGACCTTAGAACTCAAACACATGCATAGATGCAGACCTCAGGACACAAGAAAAATCTGTGGTTGATGTGGACGTGGTGATGTCACATTAACACAAGTAATATCCAGCTGAGGCCTTAAAGGAGAAAGGATGGAGGACAGAATAGCAAGCACAAAATCAAGTCACCTCTTTCTAATCAATTGTAACAGACTAGTCAGAGTGGATGGACTGGCAACAGGCCAGTTTCTTCAGAGCCTCTTTGACCTCTCGGTTCCTTAGGCAATAAATGAAAGGGTTGAGAGCTGGTGTGACAATGGCATAGAAGATAGAAATTACTTTGTTCATATTGAAGGTGTGTATGGCTCGAGGCCGGGCATACATGAATATAGTAGCTGAATAGAAGATGGTGACAACCACAAGGTGGGAGGTACAAGTAGAAAATGCCTTCTTCTTCCCTGTGGGCATGCGTAGAATGGTGGCCAGAATGCATCCATAGGATAGGACAGTGATTGAAAGGGGGAAGAGGAAGATGATCAGTGCCAGAACAAAGTCCACCAACTCAGCTATGGACATATCCTTGCAGGAGAGGTTAAGTACTGGAGAGATGTCACAGAAGAAATGATTGATCACATTGGGGCCACAGAAGCTGAGCTGAGAAATGAAGTAAATCTTAGCCAAGGAGATTCCAAAGCCAATGATCCAGGAACCAAGAACCAGGCGGAAGCAGATCCCATGGCTCATAGATGTGGTATAGTGGAGTGGGAGGCAGATGGCCACATAACGATCATAGGCCATGGCAGCAAGAAGCACACATTCTGTGCACATGAGTGCAATGAAGAAGTAAAGTTGTATCATACAGTGAGTGAAGGAGATGCTGTTTCTCATGGACCAGAAACTGAACAGCAATTTGGGTACAGTCACAGAGATGTACCAGGTCTCCAGAAAGGACAGGTTGGCCAGGAAGAAATACATAGGCTTGTGCAAGGGCCGACTCCACTGAACTGACAGAATGATGATCATGTTTTCAGCCACTGTCAGAATATAGGCTCCAAAGAACAAAAGGAACACTGCTACACGCATACCCCAGGGCCCCGGGAAACCCACCAGAATGAACATGGTGACTCGAGTTTGGTTTTCTACTTCCATGTTGAAAACACAAGGCTGAACTCTTCTTGGAGAAAAAAAGAACTTGGTCAGATTCCATGGTCTATTTAGAACCTTCCTTCTTTTACCTTCTCTGACTAGCAATAGCAGTAACAGATACAATTTTTAATACAATATTATAAGCTAGAACATACACAGGGTACATTAAGTTCTTATATAACCTCTTTACATATGCTTTTAATACCCATCTTAGTTATGAATAAACTGAGTTTTGGAGAGGTATTAAGTAACTTATCACATTTCCACTGGTAGCAGGACAGAATTCACATTCAAGTCTAAGTCTAAACATCATGCTTTATCTAATACGCTGCACTTATTCTTCATAACACATCCAAACTCAACAGTGTCAGATCTCAATGTTCCCTGTTTTCATTGCCAATTCCAAAATTTACACCCAACTTTTCTGACCTATCATCCACCAAGGTCTCTGGAAATTCTTCATTCACAACACATTCATCTCTCACCTACCATTAAATTTTTCCCTCCACCAACCGTGGAGATACAGGGAAGCTGTAACTGTGAGGAATGTGAGAAGGTGAGATGAGGAGAGCTAGGCTTTTCCATATTAAAAAAAAACTGGTCCTCAGTCAGGTACCAAGTTTGCCCATAAATTGCTAAATGACATTGAAATCTTATCCTTTCTGAAACCCAATTTCCTCTTTTGCAAATGTGAATATTAATATTTACTTAGTTTTGACAATATGGATTAAATGAAATAATATAAATAAAACTTTCTATTAACTCTAAATGACAGTAACTGTGGCAGGGCTCTGACCCCATATTAGGGCATGGAAATGTGGGGACAGGCTAACACAAGTGAAGGGATTAAAAGCAGAGTGGTGAGCAGACAGACATGGACAGATTTAAGTCCTTGGGGATGGGATGAGAGTCTCTGGGAGGAGATGTTTTAAAAAAGTAAACAATAGGAAATACATAATAAAAATTGAGACATTTTCTTTGAATGTTAAAAAACAGAACATGATACTCATGTGATTGGGGAAGGTCTCTTTCACCTCTGAGGGGGGACATTTAGGCAGAGAAGGATGTCAGAGCTCTGGCCCTTTGAAGAGCTGAGAGAACTACACTGAGATTAGGACACCTGTGCTGTGATGGATTAGGGGGGAGCAGAGGAATAAGTGGGAAATGTGGTAGAACTGCACCAGAATGTGCAAGACCACATAGGTCATAATAGGGAATCTGAATGATGGACTAAATACAATGAGAAGTGAGTGATAGGATTAAGCTGAATAGGGGAATGATGTGATTTAGGCTTGGAAAGGTAACTCTGTAATTGCAAAGGACTCTATGGCAGCAAGAGTGAAAGCTGTGAGATTGTTGCAAGCTATTCAGAGAAGGTGACAGAAACCTTGAAAAGGTGGTTTCAGAGAGTTACTGTTGTTGCTCAGCAGATTACAAATCTGACTGGTATCTATGAGGATGTGGGTTAAATGCATGTCCTCACTCAGTGGGTTAAGGATCTAGTATTGCTGTGAGCTCTGGTGTAGGTCAGAAGCAGTAGATCTGATTCAACCCCTAGTCTGGGAACTTCCATATTCCCAGGGCTGTTGGGTGTGGCCCTAAAAAGCAAAAAAATAAAAATAAAATAAAAAGTAAAAGGTGGTTTTGGAGATGTGGGTGGATTATATCTTAGAAGAGTTTTAATGGTAACTGATAGATTAAATATAGGAGGGAAGGGAAGGGAGAAATTGAGGTGGAATATCAGATATATGGCTTATTATAGGGAAACACTGACATCTACTCTCCAGAAAACATGAGATGTTCACAGACATTTTGCTCATAGTTGAAGAGATGGAAATGGCCAAGAATTCAATGGGGTTTTGTTCTGATTAGTTTTAACATGAAGCCTGAACAATCAGTCTGTAATATTCCCTAGTAACAATTTATTGAATATTACCTGGTGCTGGGAAATTTGCTAAGTGTATTTTCAAATATCCCTTTTAATATATAAGACAATACTAAGATTGTTTAGGTATTGTCACTAATTTTAGAGAGGACATTGTACTTTAGACAAATTAACTAACATTTCCAAATTAGAGATTGATGAAATCAGAACCACAGTAAAGCCAAGTCCTGTATGATTACAAAGACATGACCTTAACCACTAGGCTGTCTCACGTACAGATGAGGAATATCAGATTTTGTACTCAACCCAACATTTTAATATTTAAAGTGTCTGACAATTTTAGGAAATGTTCTATAATCATACTGAAATTCCAGTATAGGCACAGGCTACTAGACATAAGCCCATACTTTTAGAAATAACAATATGACACAGATACACACTCAATGACACATGTAAAACAGAAATTAATATAGAGAAATGCTTGGTAAATGCATCAAAGAAATAATCATTCAACTGAGTCTTACAATATAAATAAGTTACAGGATGAGGTATTTTAGGCAGAATCAGAATCTGAGTGAACAAATGCAGAGAGACATGAAATAGCCTGGCACTTTCAGGGAAGCAACTCATTTAAAAATTTGTTCTCTGAATGGGCAAATTACAAGTTAATGAATAAATAGAAGAGAGCAGGGGAGGGAGAAAGGGGACAAGAGAGAGAGTTTTTTTCTCTCTTTTTAAAAACACTTTTTGGAGGAAATGTAAAAAAAAGAGGGAGAGATAAAATTGTGTTAAAGACACAATCATGGATAAATTCGTAAGAAATACTAAGGCATTTAAGAATTACCCTGTATATAGACAATAAGTAATCATTGGCTGTTTTCAAATAGCTGATAACATCCTCACATTTCACCCTGGTTTGTATTTGGATGGGTCAGGGTTGCCAAAACCAAGATTAAGACACTAGTTGGAATACACCCTTACAGCAGACACTTAAACACAAATAAGAGAAAAATCACTGCAGTTACAATGTATGTTGATGGAACAAAGATAAACATATTTAGACATACCTGTTCACAAGTTATACCAGTAACTTTGCACTCCTAGAGGAAATTCAACAACGACAAAATTTCCCTATTTCTCATCAACTAAATGAAGAGTGTATGGGCACTAATAAATGTATATGAATAGAAGGAATTGGTCATATATACATATTAACAGCTCTATGATATATGAATATGTACTGCTTTACCATAAAATTTGAAGAACCTTTTACTCATAGTAGTTTTGATGTGAGTACAGCATACTCAAACTCATTATCCTTCATAGCAGATTTTTACCATTAATCTAAAGTCAAAATTTTCCATTCTTGCACCTACTATATAAGAACTTTAATTCTGTCTGGATTCTGCACAAGTACAGATTCCAAGTAGTTCAGATTTGATCAAAACATAATCTCCTTCCCTATCATGACAACAGCAGTTTTTATAACTACCATCACAAGTGGAAGATGCAGCAGCCTGCAGCACAGGGGTGTCAGAGAGCATGGTAGGGATCTGCAGGTTCTGATCAGAAACTGAGGTTCTTATTCTTGACCATACACTAAGAGATGCCTCTCAAAATAGTATAGGGGATGTGTTCTCCCTTCTCACTGTATATCTGGCCATTCTGAGAATTAAAGAGAGGAGATTACTGCCCTGACCAACTGCTTGAGATTGAACTTTGCTGGGAGGGAGAAGCATGACAACAGAATTCAACATTCAGGACTTAAACATGCTGTGCCATATAAACACAAAACAGAGCTGCCTGCATAGTTAGAAAGTGGTGCTCTGAGATGGAATACTTACCTTGGCTCAGCAGCCTCTGATGGAGTGGAGTATGAAAAGAAATTCATTCTAAACATGAAGTAGAAAAAAAAGAACCAGTTATTGAATAGATGTGAGGAACCAATACTCTAAATCTACAAGGAGTGAATAGGCACACATTACCCAACTGCTTCCAAACTGATACCTAAGACTAGATGGCAGGTGAGCCATAGGCATTAGAAACATATTCGTGCCTGTTGTGGTGCCAGGAGTACTCTCCCAGCACCATGGGGCCAGATCATTCATTGCCTTCCTGGAAGAAGCTGCAGTGGCTTTAGGCCCTCCAAGCTGTGAAGATCTTTGGATCATGAGAGCTTTATATGGGCTCAAGACTTGCCCTATATCTTTGCCAACACCCAGGAGAAAAGCACTTGGATGATGGCTGTTCAGGTGTCTTGTGGTAGCTATGAGAAATTTCCATTTCCCTACTGGGGCCATCTTAACTATTTTATGCAATATTAGTTGCAAGGGGGGAAAATCCACTTATGGCTACATGCTTTGAAAAGAACATTTGAATTTATTCTACATGAAGAGGAAAAAAATATGACTTTTAAATCTACAGAATTTTCATTATTATTCAATCTTCAGTTTCTTGAAACAGGACAATAGTATTGTCCTGGGAAACATTAATATCAAAACCATATTGCGAGAGAGGACAAGATGGCGGAGGAGTAGGGGGACACACTCGCCCTCTCCCACAAACACAACAAAAAAAGCACATCTACAGAATAAATGACTCACACAGAACAGCAACCAATCACTGGCAGAGGAACCTAAACTCCAATAATGGCAAGAAGTTCGTGACATTACTGGGCAGAACGGGAGAAAAGAGGAGAGTGAGAGAAGGTGAATCCGAGAGGGACAGGCGCTCCCGAAAGGGAACTGCGGAGGAGAAAGGGATCCCGCACCCTGGAAAGTCACCTACACAGGGGAAAGATCAAACGAACCAGAGGAATCTCCAGATGCAGAGAAGAATGTAGCAGTAAGTTGGAGTATGAAAAAGCCGATCAAGAACCTAACAGACCATCTGAACTACGGGCACAGTCACCAAAAATTGAGACGCCTGGATGGGGGCTGGGCACTGAGTCCTTGGCTCCAGAGGTTAGTCCCCGGGCTGTGGGGGCGGGGCAGAGCGGAAACTGCCTGGGAGGTCTAGAAACCATTTGACAGGGCAGAGACTGCCTGGGAGACTAGAAAACAAAGCTGTCGCAGAGGAAGGGAGCAATACTCTAGGGGTGGGGAAGTGGAAAGCCGCATCAAAGGGAACCTGGGAGAAGAGCCTGGTCTGCGCCTTTGCTGGGGAGGGGAGAGAAGAAGGGGTGGGTCCCCATAGAATACCCCCCATGCCACAGCAAGCTTACAGGCCCACTAGCTAGCTGAAAGCTGTGCTTCCCAGTGCATCCCCTCCCCCCACCCCCACCACCCCCTATGCTCTCGCCTAACCTGGGGCTGCCTGCCATCCAGGAGGGCTGGCCTCAACAATTGCCTGAAGCCTACCACCGCAGGGGCTGTCCCTGCACAGGCCTGCTTGCCCTTTGGAGGGGCTACACTTCCACAGAGCAGCACCAAACACCAACAGCCCCCGAGAAAAGGCCTGCAGCCCAGAAAAGCTAGAACAAGCCTAGCCAGGCTGTGAATAGATCTGCCTAATTCCCGGATGGTTTTTCTGAGTTGGGCTGCCCCGGGGAGGAGCCTCTTGGATTTCCAGCGGCCCTGCTACACACCCAAGCACCCAGGGGGTGCCAAGATCTAGAGGATCAACTGCATAGGACTGCCAGCTCCAGGCAGGACCCCCTGAAGCCCAGAAAAGCTGTAACAAGCCTGGCCGAGTCAGGAAAAGGTCTCAGACGGTCTTTCTGAGTCAGGCTGCCCTGCGGAGGAACCTCTTGGGTTTCCAGTGGCCCTGCTACCCGCCCAAGCCCCCAGGGGGTGCCGACACCTGGTGGATCAGCTGCATAGGACTGCCAGCTTCAGGCAGGACCCCCTGCAGCCCAGAAAAGCTGCAACAAGCTTGGCTGAGTCGGGAAAAGATCTCGGAAGGTCTTTCTGAGTCGGGCTGCCCTGGGGAGGAGCCTCTTGGGTTTACAGTGCCCTGCTACCAGTCCAAGCCCCCAGGGGGTGCCCCACACCTGTGGAATAGCTGCTCAGCACCACCAGCCCCCTGGAAGAGCCCCTGCAGCCCAGAAAAGCTGCAACAAGCTCGGCCAGACTGTGAAAAGATCTGCCTACATTCTCAGGTTGCCCTTCTGAGTTGGGCTGCCCTAGGGAAGAGCCTCTTAGGTTCTCAGTGACCCAGAGAGCTGCTCCAGACCCCAGGGGGTGCTGCACTCCTGAGGAACAGCTGCCCAACACCGCCAAACCCCTGCAAGAACCCCACAGCCTAAAAACACCAGAGCAAGCTCTGCATGACCAAGTGAAATCTGCTACCAACGTGCTGTGGACTCCCAGTACTGTCTGCTCTCAGGAAGCCCTCCTTTGCTTCATAGAGACACTGTTAGCCCCATCAACACTCCAGAAAAGCCACACTGCCTCAAAAAAGATTGACCAACACTGCCAGCCCTCAGGAAACATTCCACGGCAGTGACAAGGCAAACACTGCCCGATCACGGAGAGTACAACTCCCTCAGGAGAAAGAAAACAACAAGCAAGATGAAGAAGCTGAGAAACCACCCCCAGTCAAACCAACAGGAGAACTCACCTAAAACAGTCAACAATGAAACAGATCTCTGCAGTCTGACAGACCTGGAGTTCAAAAGAGAAATAGTGAAAATACTGAAGGAATTAAGAGAAGATATGAACAGTAATGCAGATACCCTCAGAAAGGAACTAGAACATATAAGGAGGAGCCAAGAAAAACTAGAACATTCAGTTGCAGAGATGCAAACTGAACTAAGGGCAGTAAAAACCAGAATGAATGATGCAGAAGAACGAATCAGTGATATGGAAGATAGAATAATGGAAATCACCCAATCCAGTCAGCAGACAGAAAACTGAATCAAAAAACTGGAAAGAAATATAAGAGACCTATGGGATAATATAAAGCGGGCCAATCTATGCATAATAGGAATTCCAGAAGGAGTAGAAAAAGATAAGGGGATGGAGAATATATTTGAAGAAATTATCGATGGAAACTTCCCAAATCTAAAGGATACTGGGTTCAAGATACAGGAAGCACAGAGGCCCCAAACAAATTGAACCCAAATAGACCCACACCAAGACACATCATAATAAAAATGGCAAAAGTTAGTGATAAAGAGAGGATCCTAAAGGCAGCAAGAGAAAAACAGAATATCAGCTGATTTCTCTACAGAAACACTACAGGCCAGGAGGGAATGGCAAGAGATATTTAAAGTCCTCAAAGGAAAAAAATATGCAACCTAGAATACTCTATCCAGCAAGAATATCATTTAAAATAGAAGGGGAAATAAAAAATTTTTTCCAACAAACAAAAACTTAGAGAATACAGCAATGGAAAACCCAGGTTAAAAGAAATACTGAAAGGGCTTCTCTAAACCAAAAAGAAAGGAAGGAAAGGGAAGAAAAAAGAAAAGAAAAAAAAAGAAGAAGAAGAGGAAGAACTAGGACTGAGGAAACCGCAATCAGAGAGCAGTCACTCAAATAAGCCAGCATACAGATTTAATCATGAACAGGCCTCAAACAAAATAAAATTGAAAAGAAAAAAATAAAAAAGAGTCATCAAAACCATAAAATGTGGGCAAGGGATGTTAGGAAATAAATAACCCTTTTTGTTTGTTTGTATGTATGTTTCTTTTCTTAATTTTAATATAGTAATGAAGTGTTTGAACTTACAGGACCATCAGGCTAAAACACACAATTATAGGAAGGGGTTAGCATACTTTAAAAGAAGGGCAACCACAAGCCAAAACCAAAACCAAATATTGCATTCGCAAAAAATGGAAAAAAAAAAAAACTCAAGCAGATAATAACAGGAGATCATCCAACCAAAAAAAAAAAAAAAAAAAGAAAGGAAGAATGGAGAACCATAGAATCAACTGGAACACGAGGTTCAAAATGGCAATAAATAATCATCTATCAATTATCACCTTAAATGTCAATGGACTGAATGCCCCAATCAAAAGACACAGAGTGGCTGAGTGGATAAAAAGGCAAAAACCTTCAATATGCTGCCTGCAAGAAACTCATCTTAGGACAAAGTATACATATAGATTGAAAGTGAAAGGGTGGGGGAAAATATTTCACGCCAATAGACAGGACAGAAAAGCAGGAG
Source organism: Phacochoerus africanus (assembly GCF_016906955.1). NCBI lineage: Eukaryota > Metazoa > Chordata > Mammalia > Artiodactyla > Suidae > Phacochoerus > Phacochoerus africanus. The sequence continues at coordinate 24,375,790 of NC_062548.1, forward strand.
TCGCAACGCTCACATCAGACAAAATAGACTTTAAAACAAAAGACATAAAGAAAGACAAAGAAGGACACTACTTAATGATTAAGGGATCCATCCAAGGAGAGGATGTTACTATCGTCAACATATATGCCCCAAATACAGGAGCACCCAGATACATACAACAAATATTAACAGACATAAAGGGAGATATTAATGAGAATACAATCATAGTAGGAGACCTTAATACCCCCCTCACATCAATGGACAGATCCTCTAGACAGAAAACCAATAAAGCAACACAGATCCTAAAGGAAACAATAGAAAAGTTAGACTTAACTGATATCTTCAGGACACTACATCCAAAAAAAGCAGAATACACATTCTTCTCAAATGCTCATGGAACATTCTCAAGAATCGACCACATATTGGGACACAAAGCTAACCTCAATAAATTTAGGAGCATAGAAATTATCTCAAGTATCTTCTCTGACCACAATGCCATGAAATTAGAAATCAACCACGGGAAAAGAAATGAGAAAAAAACCTACTACATGGAGACTAAACAACATGCTACGAAAAAACCAATGGGTCCATGAGGAAATCAAGAAGGAAATTAAAAACTACCTTGAAACAAATGATAATGAAGACACAACCTCTCACAATCTATGGGATGCTGTGAAAGCAGTGCTCAGAGGGAAATTTATAGCAATACAGGCCTTTCTCAAAAAAGAAGAAAGATCCCAAATTGACAACTTAACCCTCCACCTAAACGAATTAGAAAAAGAAGAACAAAAAAGTCCTAAAGTCAGCAGAAGGAAGGATATTATAAAGATCAAAGAAGAAATCAATAAAATAGAGACTCAAAAAACAATAGAGAAAATTAATAAAACCAAGAGCTGGTTCTTTGAAAAGGCGAACAAAATTGACAAACCCCTGGCCAGACTCACTAAAAAGAGGAGAGAAAGAACCCAAATAACCAAAATTATAAATGAAAAAGGAGAAATCACAACGGATTCAGCAGAAATACAAAAAAACCATAAGAGAATACTATGAACAACTATATGGCAACAAGTTTGACAACCTGGAAGAAATGGACAATTTCCTAGAATCTTACAGCCTGCCAAAACTGAATCAAGTAGAAACAGACCAACTGAACAGACCCATCACTAGAAATGAAATTGAAGAGGTCATAAAATCACTCCCTACAAATAAAAGTCCAGGACCAGATGGCTTCACAGGTGAATTCTATCAAACCTATAAAGAGGAATTGGTGCCCATCCTCCTGAAACTCTTTCAAAAGGTTGAAGAAGAAGGAATACTCCCAAAGACATTCTATGATGCCACCATCACCCTCATTCCAAAACCAGACAGAGATACCACCAAAAAAGAAAACTATCGCCCAATATCTTTGATGAATATAGATGCAAACATCCTCAACAAAATCTTAGCCAACCGAATCCAACAACATATCAAAAAAAATTATACACCATGACCAAGTTGGGTTCATCCCAGGTTCACAAGGAGGGTTCAACATATGCAAATCAATCAGCATCATACACCACATTAACAAAAGAAAAGTCAAAAATCATATGATCATCTCAATAGACGCAGAAAAAGCATTTGACAAAGTCCAACATCCATTCATGATCAAGACCCTCGCCAAACTGGGTATAGAGGGAACATTCCTGAAGATAATCAAAGCCATTTGTGATAAACCCACAGCAAATATAATACTCAATGGGGAAAAACTGAAAGCCTTCTCACTCAAATCTGGAACAAGACAGGGATGCCCACTCTCACCACTGCTCTTCAACATCGTTTTGGAAGTCCTAGCCACAGCAATTAGACAAACAAAAGAAATAAAAGGTACCCAAAGAGGAAGAGAAGAGAGAAAACTGTCACTGTATGCAGATGACATGATACTATACATAGAAAACCCAAAGGACTCAACCCCAAAACTACTTGAATTGATTCATAAATTCAGCAAAGTAGCCGGATAGAAGATTAACATTCAGAAGTCAGTGGCATTTCTGTATACCAGCAATGAAATATTAGAAAAGGAATACAAAAATACGATACCTTTTATTTATTTATTTATTTATTTATTTTGTCTATTTGTTCTTTCTTGGGCTGCTTCGGTGGCATATGGAGGTTCCCAGGCCGGGGGTCTAATCGGAGCTGTAGCCACTGGCCTACACCAGAGCCACAGCAACGTTGGATCTGAGCCGTGTCTGCAACCTACACCACAGCTCACGGCAACGCTGGATCGTTAACCCACTGAGCAAGGGCATGGACCGACCCCACAACCTCATGGTTCCTAGTCGGATTCGTTAACCACTGCGCCACGACGGGCACTCCTTTTTTTTTTTTTTCTCTATTTGTTATTTCTTGGGCTGCTTCCACGGCATATGGAGGTTCCCAGGCTGGGGGTCTAATCGGAGCTGTAGCCACCGGCCTACACCAGAGCCACAGCAACGTGTAAAAAAATACGATACCTTTTAAAATTGCACCTCACAAAATCAAATACCTCGGAATACACCTGACCAAAGAGGTAAAGGACCTATATGCTGAGAACTATAAAACTTGAATCAAAGAAATCAAAGAAGATGTAAAGAAATGGATAGATACTCCATGCTCCTGGATTGGAAAAATCAATGTTGTAAAAATGGCCATACTACCCAAAGCAATCTACAGATTCAATGCAATCCCTATCAAATGACCCAGGACATTTTTCACAGAACTAAAACAAATAATCCAAACATTTATATGGAACCACAAAATACCCAGAATCGCCAAAGCAATCCTGAGAAACAAAAACCAAGCAGGAGGCATAACTCTCCCAGACTTCAAGAAATACTACAAAGCCACAGTCATCCAAACAGTGTGGTACTGGGATCAAAACAGACAGACAGACCAATGGAACAGAATAGAGAACCCGGAAATAAACCCTGACACCTATGGTCAATTAATCTTTGACAAGGGAGGCAAGAACATCAAATGGGAAAAAGAAAGTCTATTCAGCAAGCATTGCTGGGAAACCTGGACAGCTGCATGCAAAGCAAGGAAACTAGAACACACCCTCACACCATGCACAAAAACAAACTCAAAATGGCTGAAAGACTTAAATATACGACAGGACACCATCAAACTCCTGGAAGAAAACCTAGGCAAAACACTCTCTGACATCAACCTCATGAATATTTTCTCAGGTCAGTCTCCCAAAGCAATCGAAATTAGAGCAAAAATAAACCCATGGGACCTCATCAAACTGAAAAGCTTTTGCACAGCAAAGGAAACCCAAAAGAAAACAAAAAGACAACTTTCAGAATGGGAGAAAATAGTTTCAAATGATGCAACCGACAAGGGCTTAATCTCTAGAATATATAAACAACTTATACAACCCAACAGCAAAAAAGCCAATCACCCAATGGAAAAATGGGCAAAAGACCTGAATAGACATTTCTCCAAAGAAGATATACAGATGGCCAACAAATACACGAAAAAATGCTCAACATCACTGATTATAAGAGAAATGCAAACCAAAACTACCATGAGATATCACCTCACACCAGTCAGAATGGCCATCATTAATAAATCCACAAATAACAAGTGCTGGAGGGGCTGTGGAGAAAAGGGAACCCTCCTGCACTGTTGGTGGGAATGGAAACTGGTACAGCCACCCTGGAGAACAGTTTGGAGATACCTTAGAAATCTATACATAGAACTTCCATATGACCCTTCAATCCCACTCTTGGGGATACATCCAGACAAAACTCTACTTCAAAGAGACACATGCACCCACATGTTCATTGAAGCGCTCTCCACAATAGCCAGGACATGGAAACAACCCAAATGTCCATCAACAGATGATTGGATTCGGAAGAGGTGGTATATATACACAATGGAACACGACTCAGCCATAAAAAAGAATGACATAATGCCATTTGCAGCAACATGGATGGAACTAGAGAATCTCATCCTGAGTGAAATGAGCCAGAAAGACAAAGACAAATACCATATGATATCACTTATAACTGGAATCTAATATCCAGCACAAATGAACATCTCCACAGAAAAGAAAATCATGGACTTGGAGAAGAGACTTGTGGCTGCCTGATGGGAGGGGGAGGGAGTGGGAGGGATTGGGAGCTTGGGCTTATCAGACACAACTTAGAATAGATTTACAAGGAGATCCTGCTGAATAGCATTGAGAACTTTGTCTAGATACTCATGTTGCAACAGAACAAAGGGTGGGGGGAAAATGTAATTGTAATGTATACGTGTAAGGATAACCTGACCCCCTTGCTGTACAGTGGGAAAATAAAAAAAAAATTATAAAATAAATAAATAAATAAAATAAAATTTAAAAAAGCATATTGCAAGGGAGAGGATTAAGATGGTGAATAGAAGACTGGATCTCAACTTCTCTCCTAAAAACAACAAAATTCATAACTAAAAGCTGAGCAATCTCCACCCAAATGGACCAGAAACCTTAAAAAAGATACCTTACTCCAGAAGAAAAAGAGGAGGCCACATGAAGAGGTAGGAGGGGTGATTTCATGATATAAACAACCCTATATCTCCTGGGTGGGAAGCTTCACAGACTGAAAACTAACTGGCTCAGAGAGACTCACCTACAGGAGTGAGAGTTCTGAGCCCCACATCAAACCCTCACATACAGTGATCTGGCAATGGGAGAAAGAGCCCCTGGAGCATCTGGCATTGTAGGCCAGTGGGGCTTGTGTGCAGGATCTGCACAAGACTGGGGGAAATGGATACCCCATTCTTAAAAGATGCACACAGACTTTCACATGCACTGGGTCCCAGGGCAAAGTAAATTCTCCATGGGAATCTGGGTCAAACCTGTCTGAAGTTCTTGGAGGACATCCTGGGAAAACAGGGTGAATGTGGCTTGTTGTGAGGGATGGACATTGAAAGCAAAGCTCTCAGGAATATTCAGCAGCTGTGCCTTTCTCTGGAGGTGGCCATTTTGGGAAAATCTGGCCCCACCCGTCAGTCAGCTGCTGTGAAGCCCCAGGGAAAACAGCAATCCAGGTGGAATCACAGACCACCCCCTCAGTAAACAGGCTACCTAAAGACCCCTCAGGCACACAGCTGCCTCTAATCCCATCCAGAGACTAAGCCCCACCCAACAGAGGGTTTAGAATCTGATCCACCTACCAGGGGGGCAGGCATCAGACCCTCCCATCAGGAAGCCTACAGAGAGCCCCAATACTGACTTCAGCCACAGGGGGGCAGACATCAGAAGTAAGAGAGGCCACAACTCTATTATCTGTAAGAAGGTCACCACACCCAAAACCTATAAAAATGAAAAGACGGAGAACTATAACTCAGATGAGGGAGAGAGGAAAAACCCCAGAAAATCAGGTAAGCAATGAGGAGATTCTCAGCCTTCAGGAAAAAGACTTTAGATTGCTGATGCTGAAGGTGATGCAAGTCATTGGAAATAAACTGGAGGCAAAGATGTGTAACTTACAGGACACACTGTGCAAAGAGATACAAGACATAAAACAAACCAGAAGAGATGCAAAATACAATAACTGAAATAAAAAATTCACCAGAAGCAGCTAAGAGAAGAATACAGGAGGCAGAAGATCAAATATGCGAGGTGGAGGACAGATTAGTGGAAATTACAGATGCAGAACAGAAAAGAGAAAAAAGATTGAAAACAAATGAAGAGGGTCTCAGAGAACTCTGGGACAACATTAAATGCACCAACATCCATATTATAGGGTGCCAGAAGGAGAAGAGAGAGGTGGACAGAAAAAATATTCCAAGAGATAATAGCCAAAAACTTCCCTCACATGGGAAAGGAACCACTCACTCAAATCCAGGAAGCACAATGAGTATAATATAAAAGAAACCCAAGGAGGAATACACTGAGATGCATATTAATCAAACTGACCAAAATTAAAGACAAAGAGAAAATCTTAAAAGCAGCTAGAGATATGAAACAAGCAGCATACAAGGGAACCCCAATAAGGTTATTGGCTGATTTTTCAACAGATACTCTGCAGGCCAGAAGGGAGTGGCATGATATACTTAACATTATGAAAGGAAAAAACCTCCAACCAAGATTATTCTACCCAGCAAGGCTCTGGGTTCAGATTTGAAGGAGAAATCAAAACCTTCACAAATAAGCCAAAGTTGAGAGAATTCAGCAACAGTAAAACAGCCTTACAACAAATACTAAAGGAACTTCTATAGGCAGAAAAGAAAAGACAGCAACAGGAAACAAAAATTCCAAAATGAGGAGTTCCCGTCGTGGCGCAGTGGTTAACGAATCCGACTAGGAACCATGAGGTTGCGGGTTCAGTCCCTGCCCTTGCTCAGTGGGTTAATGATCTGGCGTTGCCGTGAGCTGTGGTGTAGGTTGCAGACACGGCTCTGATCCTGCGTTGCTGTGGCTCTGGCATAGGCCGGCAGCTACAGCTCCGATTAGAGCCTTGGCCTGGGAACCTCCATATGCCGCAGGAGCGGCCCAAGAAATAGCAAAAAAAAAGACAAAAAAAAAATTCCAAAATGACATGTCTCACCAGTAAAGGTATATATGCAGTAAAGATACAAATTCATCCATGCACAATTATACCACCAAAATCTGAAATCATGAGAAGAGGTGGGTACAAATGCAGGACACTGGAGATGTACTTGCAAGTAAGAGAACAACAACTTAAAACAATCTCATATACATATAGACTCTTATATCAAAACTTCAGAATAACTGCAAACCAAAAATCTACAATTGATACACAAACAAGGAATCTCTGGAGAAGAAATATATCTCATAGTAAATAAGTACATAATCCACCTTGAAGGGAGTCATTTGACATCATTCTTGGAATGCTGAAGTCTTCTTAGATCTGATTCTGATTTCCTCTCTGTCAAAGAAATTATGATAGTTATAATTAAATAATGCACTGTACAATTAAATAATACAGTTCTACAATTGTATTTTTAATAACCATTTCACTCCATGGTACAATGTAAGGTCTATAATGTCTTGTTTATCACATCACCTAGAATTGTGTAATGCCTATATTGAAGAATCAATAAGATATAACAAATTGTGAGGATATATTTATATAATTACACTGTTTTTTTGACCAATTTATGCATTTTATATTTTACTTATTTTCAGAGGGTATATTATTTTTGTTATTCTTACCAGTTAAGTTATTCTTTTCATTATGCTATATAAAATATTTATGGTATATAAGGATTTCTTTAAAAACTTTAGTTGCGGAGTTCCCATCATGGCGCAGTGGTTAACAAATCCGACTAGGAACCATGAGGTTGCGGGTTCGGTCCCTGCCCTTGCTCAGTGGGTTAACGATCCGGCATTGCCATGAGCTGTGGTGTAGGTTGCAGACGCGGCTCGGATCCCGCGTTGCTGTGGCTCTGGCATAGGCTGGAGACTATAGCTCCGATTAGACCCCTAGCCTGGGAACCTCCATATGCCGCGGGAGCGGCCCAAGAAATAGCAAAAAAAAAAAAAAAGAAAACTTTAGTTGCATAATATACACAATTTTAATATAATGCTAATTTTTAAAGAAAAATTGAAATGTAATAGATAATCCTAAATAGTAAAGATGAAAGCCATACAAAATGGGATAAAGTATAGAATAAATTTCCTATTTGTCTCAGCATATTTTCCATTCCACTTCTCCAGAGGGAGTCACTTAATCTGTTTCTTAAGATCCATGATAATATAATCTGTATGAATGTAATTGTGTTTAAATATATGCTGGTCTCTTAGGTAGTCTTCACATGTATTTATGGTAATTAAGCAGGGTTTAATATGGTTTCTCTTATAGTGCTGAAGTATGAAAACCAAATTATAAGAAATAAATAAAGCAGTTATTTCAAATATTTGACTTCTATTTATCTCAAAATCCTGAAAGAAATCTGACATCCTCTATACATGGCATTTGATATTATCCACAATTTTCCAGAATGAATTTTAAACCTGTGAAGATACAGTGCTTGCTAATGAAAATAGAAATGATAGGTCATCCAACAAATAATATTTGCACTAATCAGGCTCTTTTCACCTGCTTTGGTGGCAGAGTTCCTGGGAGACTGAAAGGGAGAGCATACTTCTCCTCCAAAGATAGGGAACATCCATTTATTGTGCTTAGGGTACAAATTTCAAACAAATAATCCCAAATAGGTTGGAGATGTTCAGAAGATACAGATTGGCTATATTCTAAAACATGCTGACACTATCTATCCTAGAATCCAGCTCTCCAGGCTTTTCTTGGAGCTGTTTGTTTACACTTGTTGGCAGTTCCAAGTTGGAGAATTCTGCAGATCCCTGTCCAAGACACATGGGGAGCAATAAGGAGATCAAGGGAACACACTGTCTTCTATGTTGTCCCTCAGGTCAATTTCTGAGTTCTGCAAAAGTCAATTCCAGAATTTTTTGCCAGCTTATTAGCAGTTTCGGTGGAAGGATAAAGTTTTGGAATCCCCTATTCAACAATTTTCAGTAATGTTTATAGAAATATCATGACTTTAAATATTTATTTTATATATAAATTAAATTATATTAATAGTTAATAAATTTTATTAATATATTTGAATATACACATATATACATGCATACACACACTTTATATCTTACCTTTGCATATTTTAACCTTGGCAAACTCCCTTAGAAATTATAAGATCTTTATTATAGATTCTTTATGAATTTTATGTAAATAATTTTGCTTGAGAATAAAAGTGACCCATTGTGTTTCTTTCCAATTTTCATTTATTTTCTTTTTCTAGCCTTATAATTTGGCTAGGATTTGCAAATCAGTGAAACTAGAACACACTCTCACACCATGCACCAAAATAATCTCAAAATGGCTGAAAGACTTAAATAGAAGACAAGACACCATCAAACTCCTGGATGAGAACACGGGCAAAACATTCTCTGACATCAACCTTACAAATATTTTCTCAGGTCAGTCTCCCAAAGCAACAGAAATAAGAGCAAACATAAACCAATGGGACCTAATCAAACTGACAAGTTTTTTTGCACAGCAAAGGAAACCACAAAGAAAACAAAAAGACAACTTACAGAATGGGAGAAAATAGGTTCAAATGATGCAACAGACAAGGGCCTAATCTCTAAAGTATACAAGCAACTTATACAACTCAATAGCAAAAAAGCCAACCACCCAATGGAAAAATGGGAGAAAGACTTGAATAGACATTTCTCCAAGAAAGATATACAGATGGCCAACAAAAACTTAAAACAATGCTCAACATCCCTGATGGTTAGAGAAATGCAAATCAAAACTCCCATGAGATACCACCTCACACCAGTCAGAATGGCCATCATTAATAAATTCACAAATAACAAGTGCTGGAGGGGATGTGGAGAAAAGGGAACCCTCCTGCACTGTTGGTGGGAATGGAAGCTGGTACAACCACTATGCAGAATGGTATGGAGGCACCTTAGAAATCTATACCTAGAACTACCACATGATCCAGAAATCCCACTCTTGGGCATATGCCTGGACAAAATTCCTTAAAAAGGACACATGCACCCACATGTTCATTGCAGCTCTATTCACAATAGCCAAGACATGGGAACAACCCAAATGTCCATTGACAGATGATTAGATTAGGAAGATGTGGTATATATAATATACACAATGGAATACTACTTGGCCATAAAAAGAAAAAATAATGCCATTTGCAGCAACGTGGATGGAACTAGAGACTCATACTGAGTGAAGTAAGTCAGAAAGAGAAAGACTAATACCATATGATATCAATTATATCTGGAATCTAATATATAGCACAAATGAATGTTTCCACAGAAAAGAAAACCATGGACTTGGAGAATAGACTTTTGGTTGCCTAAGGGGAGGGGATGGGATTGGAGTGCAGAAAATTAAAAAAAAGGAATGAAAATTCACATTAGTTCAACCAATTGCAGCTAAAATTCTTAATTTTGAAAATTTCATAAAGCATGTTTTATTTTAAAAAAGCACTTGAACTTGTACCTTGGAGAACCTCATGCAAGTAAGTACCCTGAGGTTTAAATCTTTACCTTTAGGAGGAATCTTTTTCTCCTTTAGAGTGGAGAGTTAACTGCAAATGCAAGGTCCTTGAGATGACCACAGTGTGTATGTAAGGGATGGTCATACAAGTGTGCATGGAACCTACATTCAGAAAGAAGAAGAAGAAAATGTGTAGGGGGAGGTTGTAATAGATGAAGAAAATGTATTTGAGTTAACATAATAGGGATCGTGGTGCAGCCAAATATTTTGGGAGTTATACTATATGGTGTGAAATGTACAAATGGAAATAGGAAAAAGTGATCAGAGTGTAGGGTACTGGATATGGATATGTTCAAGAAAGCATACATACTGGTAATGGAGTGTGAGCAGAGGCCTAGGGTATGAGCACAGAATTTGGTTACTGAAGTGGGTCAAAGCACAATAGCAATGAAAATATACAGACTCACAAGTAAATGAGAGGCATGTATAATGAATGGATCTTTTGGATGGATGTAGAAATGTTCACATGCAACATATAATTAATAGTAAACCAGTGTTAAACAAAGGAGATGGGAAGTAAGTGAAGAAAAAGGAGGGGATAATGTCCCAACATTATGGTAGCATATGCTTCAAAGGAATTGGGGCCATTTAAGGAAAAATAAAAAGAGAAATGTTCTGGGGTATGACAGAGGATCAGGAAAGATATCATCTTCACTTTCCTACCCAGTATTAGAGAAAATATGAGAGCAAACAAATCTGTATTTAAGAGGGCTGTATTTTAGATCTCTCAGTGAATGGCTGGGTCAAAGTTAGGGCATAAAATTTTGAACTGAACTTGGACATTTGCCATCAGCCTCTACATGGAGTAAAACATGAGCCATTGCAGCTACAAACCTGCAGCACCCCCTGAGAATAGCTCAGGGTGGAGACAAGGGGTGAGGCACTCTGTGCTCTGGGAAAAGTGGAAGAACCGGCTTTCAGACAGACAGATATTTTTAGGAGAAGATTTTATGTGCCCAATATCGTGTTTCCATACATAGAAAAACACTAAGATCCTTACTGGTGATGTCAGTTCCTTCTGACTGGTAGTAACCCTCAGGAGATTAGCAACAAACTTTTGTAAAATGTGTGTATTCTGCATGTACCCCCCCCCCACACACACATTTATCATATCCTGATATTCCTCTTTTTACTTGTTGGGTGATATTTCAGCCCTGTCTGTAGTTAAGGGTAAAGAATGTCTCCATGGGTTAAATTCATTGGGTCTATAGGATGTGAAATCTCAGATACTGGCCCTGATAGCAGAGGTGCATATCAAAGGAATGATTTCAGAATGACCAGGCCTCTTTTGTTCCTGCTCCCTGCTCTTTGTTGCAAAAACTCCTATATATCATAGCTCCTCCCTCACTGCCTCTGAGGGGTTTCTCAGGGGCTACATGAGATGCTGTCGCCTGGGCTTAAGTCCCAATTTCACCCCAAATATATCTTAACTCTCAACTTTCAGGTTGTGTATATTTTTTAGTCAAAAAAGAAAAGAAAATATTTTGAAAGGCACACAGAAGAGAGAGTATTTTGCTAATAACAAAGCACCAGTTTCAGGGCACAACTGGGAATGACTGTGGTATCAGAGATTAGTATTTTGGTCAGATGTTTAGAGTAAATTGAGAAAAATCCCAGATGATAAAGGACAAGGTGCAAAGTGTGGACTTTCCGTGAAGACTTGGATAAATAGTATTGTAGGCCATGAAAGAATTACCTGGGATAGTCTCTTAAGGGAAAATTATTAATCAGAGGTAATTAAAATCTGTACTTAGACAATGGGTTTTATCCAAGTCCTTATCCCCTGTGGGGGCAGAAGTTTTATTTTGTACTCAACACTCTGACCTATATTTATTTACTTTCAATGCATAGAAATTTAAAGAGTTTAAAACTGTTTTACACTGAAAAGTTTCTAGCTTATTGCCTTTCCTGTCACTTCAGTTTTCATGACCCTACATCTTTTATTTGCACCTTCTTTTGTTTGAAGTTTTCACATTTTTTGTTGTGTTGGCTACACTCTTAAATAAGGGTGAATGGGTAAAATTTTGAACTTTTGCATATGTAAATATGAATTTATATCACCATTTTAAAATGAATGATGTCAAAAGAATGAAAAGATAACCATCGACTGGGAGAAAATTTTGGAAAAGATAAAACTATTATAGAAATATTATCTAAAATATTTAAGTAGCTCATTAAAAAACAACAATAAAAAACAAACAACCTGATTTTAAAATGGCCCAGACATTTCACCAAAGAAGACATGCAGATGTCAAATAAACATGTGAAAATATATTCCACATTATGTATCATTAGGGAAATGTAAATTAAACCAACAATATAATACCACTACCCATCTATTAGAATGGCAAAAATCCCAAACACTGACAACACCAAATATGGAGCAATAGAAATGGTCATTCATTGCCAGTGTGCAAATCCAGTTTGAAAGGCAATTTGGTGGTTTCCTACAAAAAAAAAAAAACTTACTATTACCTTAAAATCTAGCAATAATGCTACTTGGTATTTACCCAAAGGAGTCAAAATATGTCCACATAACTTGCACACAAATGTTTGTAAACACTTTTATCCATAATTACTGATACTTTGAAGCAGTATCCAGGTTTATAATATTTAATTGACATGTACTATTTGGTATTTATTTTTTATAACTTTATTTTTCTCATTGTATCTATTGAAACTGAAAGTCAAAGTAGACAAATGGAATGAGCTGGAGAATCAAAATTCTCATAATCTTGGCAGGTTCATATAATATATGAAATCAATAACAATTACCAAATTAAAGTACACATACATTTAATTTAAAAAAAGAGTAAAATTGGTGTGGAGAATTAGTAACCAGTTCTTAGGAAATTAATTAAAGATGATGGTGATGAATAATTTTGGATATATGTAGTGGTGAATGTAATAAATGCCACTGAATTGTACACTTAAAATGGCTAAAATGGCAAGTTTTATGTTATATATTGTAAGCTTTGCCACAAAATAAAAAAAAAAGACTCTAGTAGAGCCATGGATTCCACATCTTAAAAGTAAATGAGATTTATTAGACTGGTCTGAACAAATATTCTATAATATATTATTTATTTCAGGACATCATATCACAATCTAGATTAAAGCACAGATGGTATTGAAAGTTCCAAACTTGGTATTATTTAAGAAATAGTTAAAAAAACATTTGTGGTTATCCTAGAGGAAACAAAGCTATTCTACAAATAATTCGAGCACTGTCATGTAGAAAGAGGAACAGACATTCTCTGTTCTGTTCTACAAAGTATAAGTAGATCTAATTCATTTATATATTCATTGATCTATCTATTCATTCCACAAAATAGATCTGCTTGGTAAAGCCATGGGTCATTGCTTTAAAAACTAATACCCAGAAAATTTTTTAAATGGGCAGGTTAAGTCTAAATACCACTGAACACCTAAGAGAAGATGATCTAAGAAGAAGCCCTCTCATGAATCACTGACTCATAAATTATCTGATAATGGCTGATGTAAGGAAATCCATTAATCAAGTTGGAGAATGCTTTATTTGAAAGCAAAGGTTTGACCAAAATAATCTTCTTTAATTGTATTGAAATTAAAATTAAAAAATAAAATTAAAAATAATAAAATTAAAATGTGGCAGTTCTACATTCAATTATCTGTTTTCCTTTATGATTTTGATGATAGATAAGAAGTTCTTACAGTCTTTACACTTTCTCTGAATTTCTTTAAAACTTTATAAAGAGCAGCCAAAACTGTTTTATTCCTCAAGTTGTAAATCAAAGGGTTCAACTCAGGTGCCACCACAGCATAGAACAGAGTATCCATCTTCTCTTCCACTAAGGAGGCTGACCATGGCCCCAGGTAGGTGAAGATTATAGTTTCAAAGCACATGGAAACAGAGTGAGGTGGGAGGCACATGTCCCAAAGTCTTTATTTTGTTCATGAGTAGAATGAATGGACAGAATGTGGCAATTATATGACCATAGGAGAACATAACTAGGGAATAGAGAAGCATAATCACCAAAAGTCCTGAGATGGCCAACATGACCTTGTTGAAGTATGTGTCCATGCAGGCTAGTCATAACACTGCTAGGGGCTCACAGGCAAAGTGATTAATAGGGAGCTGAAAGGTGATAATTATTTCCAGCAGTGAATTTGTGAAACCATCTACTAGGCATCTGGAAGCCAACTCCAGGCACAGTCATCCATGCAAGATAACCCTGTAGTGCAGGGGGTGGCCTACTGCCACATAGCAGTAATAGGACATGGCTCCAAGCAGGAAGAACTCAGACCCACCCAATGCCAGGAATGCATAGGGCTAGAGCACACAGCTGTGAAATGGGAATGACTTCTACACTGAGAGCATGTGGGCCAGCATTTGTGGAGCAATACTTTTGTATTGCAAAGATCCACAAGAGATAAAACACTAAGAAAGAACTACATGGGTGAATGAAGCCTGCTGTCCAGTCCAATCAGAAGAATAATGAGGAAATTTCCCACCATAGTCACCAAGTACATGGGCAAGATCAAGACAAAGAGGGAGATCTGATTGCCCCAGTCACTGGACAACCCCAGCAGGATGAACTCACACATCCATTACTGTTTTATTTCACTGCTGCATGAATTTCTGAGGACCAAACTAAAGATGTAAAAATAGCAAATCGTGGAAACTTAGGATTGGAAAGCGTATTTTAGAACACACTTAGAACCCACCTTCTTGAACTTAAATTTCTCCTAGAACTCCTAGAACAGCCAAATCCTCATCCAAACTCTGCTTGAACATATCCATAGATGAAGAACAGAATCGGACCAAGTTGGGAAGCTAGAAATCAAGGAGAAGAGAAGTTACATTCTTGAAATTCGATGTATTAGAACATATTTTTTTTCTCCCACACTTCTGCTCTTAAAAGAAGGATGGAAATTAATGAAGTATTTAGAATTAAAATCCTCAACTTAGTAGTTATTATAGGGGTAATTCTTGACTTTCTGATAAGAAAGTTTTTAGTCCACACAAAACATCTTTTTCTGAATTCTGAATGATGGTCAGTATCATTTAATTTCTTTTTGTGTACTGTGTTTCCTCTTTGGATATCTCAGACACAACACTACACACCACTCCTCAGTGGAACATACCCATGAAATCTGGAATGTCTTAAGTAATATTATCATACTTCTTATTACTAAGTGATTTTGAATTTATTTTCTGTAATTTGTCCTTTTAATTTGGGAGTGTCAGGTGGAAGGTCTCCTCTCCACCTTCCTCACACTAGTGCCCCACTTGGCCAAGAACAACCCAAGATGGCCAACTTCAAGGATCAGGTATTGAATGAAGAAAAGGTATACATAGACACTAAAACTTATGTTTTATGTCCCCCAATGGGAATTTAATGTGTTTAATGATGTCATGTTATTACTTATTAAGTGTTTTATCAAGGAAGGTACAATTCATCAATTTCTCAGTATAACAGTGATCATTCCTCACCAGTGAAAATAAAATTATAGAAAATCAGGTCTTAGGGAACATGATGACAGAGGCAGATGTAGTTTTTTTGATTCAAAACCAAAATTTTCTTTTATGTTTTATCACTTAAAGAAAGACACAAGTAATCCATAACTTTAAATGTACACAGATGGGAGTTTGAGGTCTCTGAGACAACCCTGTAACAACACAAGAAAGATCCACACAAAAGATCATTATACCAATGTCTTCTATACTATTCATACTATATAACTATAGAGTGACAGGAAGTTACAATTACATTTATTGAAAGTTCTCAGTTTGGGCCTAAAAATATTTAGAGTGATTGCTACAGATCATACCACTTTTAACACAGAGGGCTGGAGGACTTAATATTATAGTTTATTATCATATAAAATATTCAGGGTTTTGTATTGTTTTGTATAATGTCCAAAATTTCAAGGAATTTAATAAAAATGCTTTCAGGAACTGACTATTACACAGAAATTAGTGGAAGTGTTCAAACAATGACAGATACCACATTCAGAATTCCCTGAAAGTGTTCAGTCACTTACACCAAAATTGATTGGAGCAGGATACTCAGCTGCAGCATTTGCAAAGAAAGGCACAATGTTTAAAGATAAGTAAGATTATTCCCCAAGATAAGATAAAGAATTGAAAATCTTGATGACAAATAGTTTACAAAAGAATGATATTTTTCTAGAATGTTCAAAATTAACAGCTTGTTCAGCCTCATGACTACACACAAACAACTTGATCTTATTTATCATGTATTCACTTCTTTGCAATGCTATTTTGCATTATACATATTCATACATCAATTTATTTTTGTTTGGCTACATTTTACATTGGAATAAAAAATATTATCATTATACTGGTTGGAAATTTTCCTAGCCATGAAAGCCCTTATAAAATTGTGGACTGGTAGTGTACAGTGCTTTCCTATCCCTATGTAAATAGACTTCTGGTGTTCTGATGCTTTGTATATATTTTCCACACTAAAAAAAGACAGGTAATGAAAGACCCATCCATCCTTCCCCATACAAGCACTTCATTCCCAGCCTACAGCTCCCTAAGCTTTCAGTTTTCAGAACAGTTGGATCAAGGCAGTCATTACATCTATTGTGATAGGCAAGGGAGTTTTCTGGAAAGTTTGTTATAACTACTGTATATATCTAAGTAGTACTTTCAAATCTAAATATTTGAACTCTGTTTTCTCCACATATAAGTGTTTGCACTTTTTATTTTCTCCTTCCCTTCTAATATCATGATAGCTATTGATGGCTACATGTGTGTTCAGGGTAGTTAGGGGTGGTGAAATATTCTCATAATTAATTGGTTGTCCTCCATATCTGTGGTTCCATGTATTAGTGGATCCTTGTAGTTCAAACCCACATTGTTAAAGTGTCAACTATATATGTGTGTGCATACATTATTTTTTCAAAAATTGCTAACACAGATATTAAAGAAATGAAGTTTTTGTTTAATGCTTTCTGATAGGATTTAATTAATAAACAATACAACTATATAAATTACAAACAATACCAAAAAATACAAAAGTGGGATACTTTTTTTCAAGAAGTATTTCTATTGTGACCTGTTCTTGAAAGGAATACCATTGACTTGTCCTACATTGTATGCTCAGTCCTGTCTTCCAGGACTCAAATGGAACTGTGATGCTGCAACTTTTTCAGGTTTTTCAGACAGTATGTGTACATAGGTAGTGTGGATGTGAAGGTGATGGTTAATGATAGATTCATTTACATCATTAACCAAGACTTAAAGAAATGACCATTTAAAAAATCAAACAAACAATGAAAAAGTGTTTTTCTACCTATCTCCAAAATATATATACAAAAAAATAGAGAGTATTTGTGCTTAAAGCCACATTGTTTTTGCTCAGTAACTAAGTCAGGTTTATTTCCAAGTGACACATTGCTTGCAGGCAATTTTGGTACTTTCAGTAAAATATAGTTGATATTTTAGAAAAGTGATGTGCAAAGTCAAACTTGAACCTGCTTTTTGGTAAAATTGTTTCAAATAACTTACCAAGTCAATTGCCCTGTGAATAATTGAATAGTCCAGTTCAGTTTTAGAAAATCTTTTTGGGCTCATCTATTATTTTGGAGGAAGATGACAGGAGGAAAACAAACAAGCACCTGAAACACTTCTCCCTGGCCAGAATGCAAAAATACACTGGGATGGGAAAAATGGTAAGAGAGGAAATAACCATAATTACAGTTGTTTTTATATTGAGTTGATATAAACACTTTTTTTGCTGAACAGTTACTCTGTACTGGGCCTTATATTAAATACTTTAAATAAATAGTATATAATATAATATAATATAATATAATATAAATCTTCACAAAAACACTCTGAACTTTCACTTATTTTCTCCATTTTACAGGTGGGAAAAGAGGTGAAGTGACTACAGTGGAGGAGTCAGCAGGGAAACAGGATTATCTGATAACCT
Organism: Phacochoerus africanus; assembly: GCF_016906955.1. Lineage (NCBI taxonomy): Eukaryota > Metazoa > Chordata > Mammalia > Artiodactyla > Suidae > Phacochoerus > Phacochoerus africanus. The sequence continues at coordinate 24,393,794 of NC_062548.1, forward strand.
GGGATACATCCATTATGCTGCTCTTATACATGGCATGGCCTTGTGTGTACCACAGCAATCATCATTTTTTAAAGGCTTTGGATTCATCTAACAGGGAATTAGGAAACACATCAAGAATACTAATTGATTTCTGACTTTTGATTCCATCTACTTCAAAGTCGTGTTGGACGAGAATAAGTCCCTCCCACTCATCTGTGAATTTTAAGTCTGGCTTTCAAGCCCCATCAGCAACATGAGGAGAAAAACAGCACACCTCCTTCCCATTAAGGTTCTGTCCTTGCAGTATGTGAGTAACTGGCCTCTGTTATAAACTTGAGAAGGTGATCATGCTTCTACTCTGTGTCTGATATGGTAATGAACACAACATCTCACAGTGGATCCATGGCAAGAAGTCCTTTATTCCCCTTTCAAGAAAAAATTAAGGGCTCTGATTATAGAAAATAAAACAAAATTGATCTAACAGAAGAAATGGAAATATCCAGTGATTATGTTTAAAAATAAGCCTTCAAAAGAAGATTTGAACCTAAGGATAATTTTGTCTAGCCAAAAAGAATAACCCTAACAAGTATGAGGTGAGGCTGATGGAGGGCCCTGGATGGAGGCTATGTCTTACCTTGTTGGGAAGATTTCCTTCTGAGTTCTCCCTCATGGAGAACTTGGAGTCTATTCTCTTTAGTGGTGAGTGCTTATAAATAGTGCCAAGACATCCCCCACTGTTTGTGTAAATGGTTACCTTCACACTTACATAAAAATGGGTTTCCAGGTCACTTGGCAATCACACCAAAGGCAGATGTAATATGTTAAGTGGCCATCTAGTTAAGACAAAATCATTACACAAACGGAGAAGAGAGCCAATAATTCTCTCCACTGTCATGGAAACACTTTCCATAGTGTCCCCTTTGGAATCTCATGCATAAACACATTCCTACACAAGATGTTCAAAAACTTTTATTCAAATTTGCTTGGCTGTACACTAACAAACAATTTGAATGTCAAGATTTTTTAGGATAAATTTCTGCAAGAAGACAACTATATTAAGCCACCATACTCTTAGGCTTGAAGAATACAGGAGAGGCCATGGATTGCAGGAAACTGGTTTCATAATTGATATTGCTAAGTAAGTGTTGAAGAAAGACTGAAAATGCCTGACTTACATCTAGAAAATGGAGGAAGCTATCCTATGCCTTGGAAAGATTGCAGGGCTGGGAAAGTTGTGGAATTTGTAGCAAATGCAGTTTGAACAAGCAACTCTCTATAACTTTAGTGATAACATCTCAGGGGGGCAAATTATCTTTGGATTATTAGATTTCTTTTATTTTCCCTCCCCCTCTGTCTGGTCAGTTTTACATATAATGCCCTAGCCTATATTTCTTTTCTTTTTTTTTTTTTTTTTGTCTTTTTGCTATTTCTTGGGCCGCTCCCGCAGCATATGGAGGTTCCCAGGCTAGGGGTCTAATCGGAGCTGTAGCCGCTGGCCTACACCAGAGCCACAGCAATGTGGGATCCGAGCCGCGTCTGCAACCTACACCACAGCTCACGGCAACGCCGGATCGTTAACCCACTGAGCAAGGGCAGGGACCGAACCCGCAACCTCATGGTTCCTAGTCGGATTCGTTAACCACTGCGCCACAACGGGAACTCCCCTAGCCTATATTTCAATTGTGCAAATGAAAGTTTTTTTCCTTATCCTCACAGTTTGGGAAGGAGCACAGCAACCTTTGCTTTCTTTAGGTAAGTATGGCTGAGTTTTCAGTCATATCACCTTGGTATGGTGGGGATTTTTATCCAACTTTATGACAATAAAGATTAATTAATAACTTCCTAGATTTCAATTCATCTTTTGAGAAATAGCTCCTGGGCCAGGCAGCTCAGGGGACCAAGGTATGCTCTGTGATACACTGTCTAATATGAGCATGGGCAGGTAGACTTTAATTACAATTCCTAGACAGGTGTTGCTTATTATTGGGTTGTTCTCCAGGTTTAGAACTCTACCAGAACATCTGGTAACCTTATAAATTTCTCTTTTCATTTTAAGGAAGAAGACCTTCCACACCCTAGTTTGTACTTAGGGATTTTTAGTGTTCAGAACATTTAATAAAAGTACAACCATCTTCTGTGAAAAACTCTATTGAGGATGTTAAATATTGCACAGGGGTATAGGTAGTCTCCATTTCCCTTTCATGGGAGGGGAGATTTCCACTGTGTGCCTTGTCTATGTGAGAGTAACCAGTTACTCTCATCCTCTGCTCAGCTACTTGGCATTGCCCTGGAAAAAGGCCTATTCTGGGAGCTTGTGACAATAGCATCTTCTCCCAGCCAGTAGTCTGAATGCACTTTCTTAGCAGAATAGACAATCTGCTGATGGAGCTCTGCCTAGGTGAGCATTGGAGTCAAAAGGAGAAGGGTAATAGAGTCCAGGTTAACTCTGAACTTGGAAAATATAGGAAAAGGGGTGGGGAGGGAACTGTTCTATGACTTCCCAAATGTCACTGGATTTTCAAATAAAATGTTGTGCTTATTTATTGTCCATTTTAAGTTGTGGATTTATTGTCATATTTCTTATTCTTTGACCATTATTTAGTTTGGATCTAAGATTGAATGAACATAAACTCACTTGTAAAATGTACTTCTTTACCTTTAGACATTAGGAATTAATGTTTCATGACATTTCTTTTTCCTGTTAATGTACTTTATTTGTCCCAATATAACTTATCAGTAGTACATGCTTCCCTAAGACTGATTTAAAATTATACAATTATGTTACATTTAATTCATAAAGCAAAAGTTTTTTTAATAGCTGTGTTTTGATTTATTGTTGTGTGTCTATTTCTATATCAATATCACAGTTTTTGTTTGTTTTGTTTTTGTATTTTCAGGGCCACACTTACAGCATATGGATGTTCCCAGGTGAGGGGTTCTAATCAGCCTAAACCACAGCTAAAGCAATGTGGGAACCAAGCCATGTCTGTGACCTACACCATGATTCATGGCAATTGAACCCACATCCTCATGGATACTAGTCAGATTCATTACCACTGAGCCACAGCTTATTTTATTTAAGACAGTATTGGAAGTCCTTGTCACAGCAGTTGAGACAAAAAGGAGAGACAAAAGCCATACAAAATGGAATAAAGAGGCAAAATCATCACTATTTACAGATGACATGATATTACATATAGCAAAGACTTAAGATTACACCATTCAACTATTAATACTAATAAATGAAATTCAGTAAAGTTGAAGGATGCAAAGTAAAATATACAGAAATCATTGCATTTCTATATACTAATAAATAACTATCATAAAGAGATTTTTTTTTGTCTTTTTGCCATTTCTAGGGCCACTCCTGTGGCATATGGAAGTTCTCAGGCTAGGGGTCTAATCAGAGCTGTAGCTGCTGGCTTACACCAGAGCCACAGCAATGTGGGATCCAAGCTGCATCTGTAACCTACACCACAGCTCACAGCAATGCCAGATCCTTAACCCACTGAGCATGGCCAGGGATCGAACACACAACATCATGGTTTCTAGTCAGATTCATTAACTACTGAGTAAAAATGGGAACTCCATAAAGAGAAATCTTAAAACAATCACTTTACAATTGCATCAAAATAATAAAACACCTAGGAATAAATTTACCAAAAAAGGAGAAAAACTTATACTCATAAAATTATATGACATTGATGAAAGAAACTGAAGATGAAATATATGCTGTGCTCTGAATTAGAAGAATAATGTTAAAATGTGTACACAATAAAAAATATACAGATTCTATACAATCCTTATCAAAATACACACGGCATTTTTCATACAACTAAAGCAAATAATCCTAAATTTTCTATAGAACCACAAAAGAATCTAAACAGCCAAAGTAATCATAATAAATAAGAACAATGTTGTAGGTATCAGGCTCCCTGATTTCAAACAATACTACAAAGCTATAGTAAACAAAAGAGTATGTTGACTTGTTAATGATGGCCATTCTGATCAGAGTGAAATGGTACTTCAACATAGTTTGATTTGCATTTTTCTAGTATTTTGTGATGTTGAGGACTTTTTCATGTGCCTGCTGGCCATCTGTAGTCTTCTTTGGAAAAACGTCTATTTATGTCTTCTGCTTATTTTTCAAATGATTTTCTTAATTAAAAAAATTTTTGTCTTTTTAGGGCTGCACCCATGGCATATGGAGATTTCCAGACTAGGTGTTTAATTGGAATTGTAGCTATAGCTTATGCCACAGCCACAGCAATGTGAGATCTGAGCTATGTCGGCAATCTACACCACAGTTCATGACGAAGCTGGATCCTTGACTCACTGATCAAACCTGCATCCTCATGGATGTTAGTCAGATTCTTTTCTGCTGAGTCATTATGGGAACCTGTGGATTTTTTTTTTTCATTAATTGGTATTACTTGTATGTATATATTGGAGATTAGGCCCTTGTCTTTTGCATGGGTTTGCAAAAATGTTCTCCCATTCTGTGCATGGTCTTTTCTTTTTTTAATTGTTTACCATTGCTCTGCAAAAGGTTTTGAGTTTAATTAGATCTCATTGGTTTACATTTGTCTTTATTATCATTATTCTAGGAGCAATCAAGATGTTGCTATGATTTATGTCACTGAGCATTCTGCCTAGGTTTTCCTCTAGCAGTTTTAAAGTAGGTGGCCTTATACTTAGGTCTTCAATTGATTTTGTGTTTATTTTTGTGTATGGTGTTAGAGAATGTTCTAGTTTCATTCATTCTCTTTCTTTTTTTAGGCCCACATCTGTGGAGGTTCCAAGGCTAGGGGTCTAATTGGAGCTACAGCTGCCGGCCTACGCCACAGCCAAGCAATGCCATATCTGAGCCATGTCTGCAACCTCACCACAGTTCATGGCAACAATGGATCCTTAACCCACTGAAAGAGGCCAAATATCAAATCAGCAACCTCATCATTCCTAGTCATATTTATTTCCTCTGTGCCATGATGGAAAATCCTCTAGTTTCATTCTTTTACATATAACTTCCCTGTTTTCCCATAACCATTTTTTTAAATGATTTTCATTTTTTTCCGTCAAAGCTGGTTACAGTGTTCTGTCAATTTTATACTGTACAGCAAGGTGACCAAGTCACACATACATATATACATTCTTTTTCTCACATTATCTTGCTCCATCATAAGTGACTAGATACAGTTCCCAATGCTATACAGTGAGATCTCATTGTTTATCCATTCCAAAGGCAACAGTTTGCATCTATTAACCCCAAATACCCAGTCCATTACACTCCCTCTTTTTTATGTTGAGTAGTATATTCCTTTGTGTATGTATACCACATCTTAATCCATTCATCTATTGATGTGCATTTAGGTTGTTTCCACGTCTTGGCTATTGTGAATAGTGCTGAAATGAACATATGGATGCATGTGTCTTTTTAAAGGAAAGTATGTCCGGATATATTCCCAAGAGTGGGATTGCAGGGTCATAGTGTAGTTCTACATATATTTTTCTAAAGTACCACCATACTGTTTTCCATAGTGGTTGCACAAACTTACATTCCCAAACAACAGGAGGGCTCCCTTTCTCCACACCCTCTCCAACATTTTATATCTGTGGACTTCTTAATGATGGCCATTCTGACTGGTATGAGGTGGTACCTCAGAGTAGTTTTGATTTGCATTTCTCTAATAATCAGGGATGTTGAGCATTGTTTCATGTGCTTGTTGGCCATCTGTATATCTTCTTTGGAGAAATATCTGTTCAGGTATTTTGTGCTTTTTCCATTGGCTTGTCTTTTTTTGCTGTTGAGTTGAATGAGTTGTTTGCATATTTTAGAGATTAAGCTTTTGTAAGTTGTATTCTTTGAAACTATTTTCTCCCATTCTGAAAGTTGTCTTTTTTTATGGTTTCCTTTGCTGTGCAAAAGCTTGTCAGTTTGATTAGGTCCCATTGGTTTATTTTTGCTTTTGTTTCTGTTGGCTTTGGAGACTGACCTGAGGAAACATTTGTATAGTTGATGTCAGAGAACGTTTGCCTATGTTCTCTTCTAGGAGTTTGATCATGTCTTATGTTATGTTTAGGTCTTTATGCCATTTTGATTTTTTTTTTGCATGGTGTGAGGGTGTGTTCCAGTTTCATTGATTTACATGTGGCTGTCCAGTTTTCCCAGCACTGCTTGTTGAAAAGACTGTCTTTTCCCCATTTTATATTCTTGTATATTTTGTCAAAGATTAATTGACCATACATAGGTTTCTGGGTTTATTTCTGGATTCTCTGCTCTGTTCCATTGGTCTCTATGTCTGTTTTGGTACAAGTACCACAGTGTCTTGATTACTATGGCAATGTAATATTGCCTGAAGCCTGGGAGAATTATCCCTCCTGCTTCTTTTTGTTTATCAGGATTGCTTTGGCAATTCTGGGTGTTTCATGGTTCCATATAAATTTTTGGATTATTCGTTCTAGTTCTGTGAAAACTGTTATGGGTAATTTGATAGGAATTGCATCGAATCTTAGATTGGTTTAGGTAGTATGGCCATTTTTGCAATTTAGTTTTTCCAACCCAAGAGCATGAAAGATCTTTCCATTTCTTTATATCTTCTTTAATTTCCTTGATTAATGTTTTATAGTTCTCAACATATAAATCTTTCACTTCCTTGGTCAAGTTTATTCACAGGGATTTAATTTTTTTGGTACAATTGTAAAGACGTAGCATTTTTTTTATTCCTTTTCTAATATTTCATTATTAGTATTAAGTAATGTGACTGATTTCTGAATGTTAATCTTTTATCCTGCTACTTTGCTGAAGTTGTTGATCGGTTTTTAATAGTTTTTGGGTTAAGTCCTTAGGGTTTTCTATATATATACTAACATGTCATGTGCATAGAGTGACAATTTTACCTCTTCTCTTCCAATTTGGGTAATATTTATATGTTTTTTTCTTATTGCTGTGGCTAGGACTTCCAATATTTTGCTCAATAAAAGTGATGAGATTGGGCATCATTGTCTTGCTCCAGATTTTAGTGGGAATATTTTCACCTTTTCTCCATTGAATATTATGTTTGCTGTGGGTTTGTCATAAATGGCTTTTATTATGTTATGTTTCCTCTATATTCATTTTGGTTAAAGTTTTTATAATGAATGGATGTTGGACTTTGTAAAATGCCTTTTCTGAATCTATAGAGATGATCATGTTTTCTTTAGTTAATCTGGTGTATGCTGTAGATTGATTTGTGTATGCTGAACCATCTTTGTGAACCTGGGATGAATACCACTTGGTTGTGCTGTGTGATCTTTTATATATTGATAGATTCAATTGGCTAAAATTGTGTTTAGAATTTTGGGGTCAATTTTCATTAAAGATATTGGCCTATAATTTTCTTTTTTTGGTAATTACTTTGTCTAGTTTTGAAATTAGGGTGATGTTGGCATCATAGAATGTCATTGAGAGTGTTCCTTCTTCAACTTTTTGGAAAAGTTTAAGGATGATGGATATATGTTCCTCTTTGTATGTTTGGTAGAATTAACCTGTGAAGCCATCTGGTCCTGCACTGTCATTTGTAGGGAGTGTTTTTATTACATATTCAATTTCATTTCTAGTGATCTGTCTGTTCTATTGATCTGTTTCTTCTTGGTTCAGTTTTGGCAGGCTGTAAGTCTCTAGCAAGTTGTCTACTTCTTCTACATTGTCAAATTTGTTGGCATACAATTGTTCACAGTCTTCTCTTATTTTTTATTTCTGAGGTTTCTGTGTGATTTCTCCGTTTTCATTTTTTATTTTATTTATTTGAGTTATTTGTCTCCTCTTCTTGGTGAGTCTGGCCAGAGGTTTGTCAATTTTGTTTACCTTTTCAAAGAACCAGCTCTTGGTTTTATTGATTTTTATATTGTTTTTTGAATATCTATTTTATTTATTTCCTCTTTGATCTTTATGATTTCCTTCCTTCTGCTGACTTCAGGTTTTATTTGTTTTTCTTTTTCTAAATCATTTAAGTGGTGGGTTAAGTTGTTGATTTGAGATTTTTATTCTTTTTTGAGGCAGGACTAGATCACTGTGAATTTCCCTCTAAGCACTGATTTTGTGGAAACTAATAGATTTTGTTTGTGATTTTGTGTGTGTGTGTGTGTGTGTGTGTGTGTGTCTTTTTTGTCCTTTTAGGGCCATACTCATGGCATATCGACCCTCCCAGGCTAGGGGTCTAATTGGAGCTGTTGCCACCAGCCTATGCCAGAGCCACAGCAATGCCAAATCTGCACCATATCTGCAAACTACACCAAAGCTCATGGCAATGCCAGATCCTTAACCCAGTGAACGAGGCCAGGGATTGAACCCTCAACCTTGTGGGTATCCAATAGGTTTTGAATGGTTGTGTCTTCATTATCATTTGTCTCAAGGTGTTATTTAATTTCTGCTTGATTTCCACATTGATACATTGGTTTTTAGTTGCATGTTTTTTAGTCTCCTTGTAGTTAGCTTTTTCTCATTTCTTTTTCTGTGGTTCATTTTTGGCTTCATGCCCCTGTAGTCAGAGATGATACTTGAAATAATTTCTATACTCCTAAATTTGTTGAGGTTAGCTTTGTGCCCCAGTATGTGATCAATCCTTGAGAAAGTTCCATGTGCACTTGAGAATAATGTATATTCTGATTTTTTTTTTGACCTAATGTCCAGAAAATGTTGAATAAGTCTAAGTATTCTATTGTGTCCTTTAGGATCTCTGTTGCCTTATTGATTTTCTGTCTAGAGGACCTATCCATTGATGTGAGTGTGGTATTAAAATCTCCTACTATTTTTGGATCCCCATCAGTTTCTTCATTTATGTCTGTTAGTATTTGTTGTAGGTATCTGAATGTTCCTATTAGGGGCATTTATATTGATGACTGTAATAACCTCTTCTTGAATGAGTTCTTTAACCATTAAATAGTGTCCTTCTTTATGGCCTTCATTTTAAATTCTATTTTGTCTGATATGAGTACAGCAACTTCTGATTTCCTCTCTTGTCCACTGGCATGAAATATCTTTACCCATCTACTCACTTTCAATATATATGTGTCATTTGCCGTAAAGTGAGTCTCGTGTAGATAGCAGATTTTAGGTTTTTGCTTTTTTATCTACTCTACCACTCTGTGTCATTTCATTGGAGTTTTATTCCATTGAAATTTAAGGTAATTATTGATAAATATGTATTTATTGCCGTATTAAACCTTGTTTTCCAATTGGTTCTATGTTTCTCCATTCTTCCTTTATTTTTTTTTTTTTGGTTGGATGATTTCCATTAATTTTATGCTCCTGTTTGTGAATGTAATGTTTGTTTTTGATTTTTGATTGCCCTGTTTTTTAGGTATGTTAACCTCTTCTGTATCTGCTTGCTTTAGTCTGATAATCACATAGTTTCAAACATATTATTAAAAAAGTCTAGATTTTCTTTCTTTCCTTCCCCACATTATATGATTTGAAGCCTTTTAAAAATATATTCATGTTTTTCCTTTCACTGTTCCTTGTGCTTATCATCATTTTTACATTTTTTTTTCACTTTTAGATGTGTATGCTGGCTTATTTAAGTGATTGCTTTCCAATTGCAGTTTCCTCCATCCTATTTCTTCTTACTTCTTTTTCTATTTAGAGAAGCCCTTTCAGTCTTTCTTTTAGAATGGGTTTAGTATTGCTGTACTCTTTTAGCTTTTGTTCATTTGAGAAATTCTTTATTTCCCCTTCTATGTTAAATATATTCTTGCCAGATAGAGTATTCTAGGCTGCAAATTATTTCCTTTAAGAGCTTTGAATATATGCTGTCACTCCATTCTAGCCTGTAGTGTTTCTGTAGAGAAATCAGCCAATAGCCTTATGGGGATTCCCTTATAATTAATGCTTTGTGTTTCTCCTGATGCCTTTGGAAACCTCTCTTTAACTTTTGAGACATTTTTATTATAATATGTCTTAGTGTGGGCCTATTTGCCTTCAACTTATTTGGGGCCCTCAGTGCTTGATAACAGTTTCCTTTATATTTGGGAAGTTTTCAGACATAATTTCTTCAAATATAGTTTCAATCCCCTTTTCTTTTTCTTCTCTGTCTGGAATTCCTATTATGCATAGATTAGTCCACTTTATATTATCCCACAGATGTCTTATATTGCTTTTGAGTTTTTTCATTTGTTTTTCAGTCTGATGTCTTGATTAGATGATTTCCATTATTCTCCCTTATGTCACTAATTCATTCCTCTGCATTATTCATTCTTCTCTTTAGTGCCTTTAGTTAAGTTTGCATCTCTGCAAATGCATTTTCTAATTTTTTTTATATTCTTCCTAATATTTTCTAGTTCCTTTCTAAAGGAATCTGCATTTTTGTTCATATCTGCTCTTAATTCCTTGATAATCTGCCTTAATCCCTTCAGTATTTTCACTATCTCTGTTTTGAACTCAGTGTATTTCAGATTGCAGTGTTCTTTTTTATTTTTGCTGTTTCAGGTGAATTCTCCTGTTCTTTTAACCAGGAATGGTTCTTAAGCTTCTTTATCTTGCTTATGTTTTTCTTTTTCTGTGTGTTTAGGGAAGCCAAACTATAGTCTTAGAGGGCTACTTCTATGCAGGAGCATCCCTTTGTGTTTTGTGGGGGTGACTACGTATTTTTGGCATGGGAGTTTGAATATTTTCTGTCTCTTTCTTGGGTGTGAACAGACTGTTATCCCAGGGTGCTGAGTGTGTTTCCAGGGAGAAGTGACAATGGGTAGGGGTAATCATCAGTTCCTGGTTGCTGTTATCTTAACAACAGCAAGGATCTGCAGGAAGGTGGCACAGGATACTCCTAATTGTAGGGCCCTGGGAAGTGGTAATGAGCCTAGGAAGATTTACAAGGTGCTTAGAACATTTGACAGTGGCAGCATCAGGTTGTGTGATTTCCTAGGGCAGTGAGAGCAGCAATAGGTAGTGTTCAATTGCACTGCCCTCCTCTAAGGTGATTGGAGCCCAATTTGTTCCTATTTAGGGACCTGTAATGGTAGAAGACCACACCCACCTCTGGAGTCAGTGATAACTCTGGTGGTTTTCCCCAAGCACTTGCAGACCATGCAAGAAACACCCCATCTCACTTAGCCCACACAGGTGGTGCTGCACATACTGCTTCTAGTTGAGGGATCCTCAGAAGTGACAGAGATCAAGTGTGTTGGCACTGCCCAGAGCATTCAGCTGTGGCAAAAACAAGGCCAGTGTGCTTCCAGGGGTGAATGAGCCACAACAGATGGTGTTCAGTTACAATGCCCTCCTTTCTGGTACCCTTGAGGTGACTGGGGCCACTGTGATGCCTGTTCAAGACCCCTAGCGGTGGCAGGCCACACCCCCTCTGGAGTCAGAGATAACTGATGGTTTGCCCCTGCCATGTATAGACCATGCGAGGTGTTGCACCAGCTGTTCCTATTTGTAGGTCCCTGGGAAGGGACAGTGACCAAGTGTCTGGGAACTTCCCAGAGAGTTGGCAGTGGCAGCATCAGGATGGGTATGCACCCAGGGGAGCAAGAGCAACATCAGCTGATGTTCTATCACAATGGTGGTGTGGTGCCTTCTGAGGTGGTTGGGGCTGAAAGTGGTTCTTGCTCTGGTATCCCCAGTGGCTGTGGGCCACATCCACCTCTGGGTCAGAGATAACTGCAGTGGTTTGTCCCCACCACATACAGACCACACAAGAAGCACCCCATCCCGCTTAGCCCATGCAGGAGGTGCTGCACCAGCTGCTCCTAGTTGTAGGGTCTTGAGAAGGGACAGTAATCAAGCATCTGCATGCCACCTAGAGTGTTTGGCAGTGGCAGTTGCAGGACAAGTATGTTCATAGGGGGTTGAGAGCAATAACATGTGTTGTTTTGTTGCAGTGACCTCCCTTTTATTTTTTTTCCAATCCCTGAGGTGACTGTGGCAAGTGGAGCCCACTAACAGGCCCCCAGTGGTGGCAGGCCATGTCTCCCTCTGGTCTCCAAGAAGACCACCACATTCTGTTCCTGCCACCTGTAGATCACTCAAGAGGCACCTCATTAGGTCCCCACTGCCCTTAGCCCCCCACTTCCCTTAGCCCACACAAGAGATTCCTGGCCACCTGTAGCCTGCACAAGAAGTGCCTGGTCTCCCATAGCCTGAGCAAGTGACTTATTGCCACCCACAGCCTGCACCAGAGGCACCCCAACCTTTGAGAGCCTCTGAGTGGGTGCACAGGGTGATTCCTAAGGCAGTATACCCCTTCTCCTCTCACTGTCTCGAACAATGGCTCCTTGCTTCTCCTGCAGGCCCAGACTTTCCCCAGGTTCCCTCTGCCACTGCATTCCACTCCCCAGCCTGAAGCACACTGCTCCTCTGCCCATCACAGGCCACTCCATAAACCCCTTAGGCTGTCCCCAAACAGCCAAACTTAGTTTTCTCCCCAGTAATGACCTCTGGATCCTAAAAATCAGGGCCCAGCCCCTGCCCAAGCATCTCAGGCTGTGGAGTCTGGGCCAGTGGTTCAGATGATCTGTGTGGCTCTCACACTTCTTTTCCCTCCTCAGTCCAGCTGCTGCACTTTTCTCAGTGACTTTGAGGTCCCTCCATCTTGGCTGATCTCCTGGTTGTTTAGGTGTCTTCCCAGGGTGTAGGTTCCTTTTCTCCTTCACAGCTCCCTCTAAGGAATGCTAGTCCTATCCTGATTCCTTTTCTCTCTCTCTCCTTTTCTTTTATTCTACAAAGTTATGTCCAGAGTTTCTTGCCATTTTTGGAGATTTAAGTTCTACTGCCAGTGTTCAATAGATGTTCTGTGTAAGTCATTTTACATGCAGATGTGTTTTTTTTTATGTGTTTGTGAGAGAAGGTGAGAGTGATGTCTTACTCTTCTGCCATCTTGATCCACTTCTGAAGGGATTGTCATAACTAGTTTGAGTACTCGGACATGTTTTCTCATATTTGTTACCAGTAAGAAAAATCTCTCCAGAATCCAAACAAAAATTTATTTTTTTAAACATTAAAAACTCATGAAAAGTCTTGTTTCTATCCAAGATGGAGAAATGGCATTAAATTTACCCTCCCACCTCCCACATATGTAGATCAGGATAATATATATTAAACTACCATTTTCACATCATTGAATATTGGCAACAAAGGACAATGATCCATGAGATATAGGAAAGAAATTCCATCTTAACACCAATCAAAATTAAGGTTGAGATTCTATATTAAAATCAGTCAAAGTATATTTCAGAGCAAAGAAACCTACCAGGGATAAACAAAGGCATTTCATATGAGTAAATGATTCAATTCATTAAGATTATTATCATAAATATTGAAGTGCTTTACATCAGTGTTTCAAAACATATGAAGCAAAACTGCTGGAAATGCAAATAGAAATAAGCAAATAGATATGTCGATACTTCTCAATCATTGATAGAACAAGTAGAAAGCAGGGAATACTAAGGAAATTGTAAGGAAACAGAAAACTTGGACAGCTCTATCCACCTTGACCTAATTGATGTTTACAGAATACTTCAATCAATAATAACAGAAAACAATTCTTTTTGCAAGTATGTAGTGAACATTTACAAAGACAGAACATATATTATGGGTGATAAAATAAGTTTCCATATATAAAACTTGGCCATAAAAAAGAAAGAAATAATGCCATTTTTTTCATTCAACAATGTGGATGAACCTAGAGATTATAAGTAAACAAAAGATAAGTGGATTCTTATAAAAATGATACAAAATACTTTATTTACAAAACAGATACAAACTCCAAGTTTTTGAAATTAAATTTAGAATTACCAAACCATTGAGTGGGAAGGGATATATTGGGAGGATAGGATTAACACACACACACAGGTAACTAACAAGGACTTCTTATATAATGCAGGGAGCTTTACTCAAAGATCTGAATAACCTATGAGGGGTGAATAATGGATATATGTATATGTATAACTGATCTACATCTAAACATGACACTAATACAACATTATATATCAACTCTACACCAATAAAAATTTTTAAAAAGAAAAAAATTCATGAATCTAAACAACTTGTCAAAAATATGTTAATGCATCATAACTCTAACAGAGGGTTTGACATCTCTGAGACTTCTGTTCGACCTGGCAGACAAGTCAGAACTTTGTCTCTCACATAGTGTTTATCCAGGGCCTCCAAGGGTCAATTTTTCCACCTCCTGGAGGAAATCCACAAACGATAGAATAGAACAAGGCCCAAAGAGAGAAGCAAAGGCAAGAGGTAGGAAGAAAGAGAAAGAAAAAGAGAAAAAACTTCAAAATAAAATTATGGACTCTAGATTCAGTTATTCATGATAACACTTCATCACTATATTCCGCTGTTAATATACTTAATTTATTTAGGTGTTTATTTTGCTTACATAACTTCGTTTTATCAATTGGAATTCTAATGGTCCTAACTACAAAAGAAACACTATGGCTCTACGGGTTTTTCACATTCTCCACTGAAAACAGATCCACACACAGCAGTCTCTAAGTGTCAAAACACCCTATAGTACCCCCAAGGGCATGTCCTTGAGATGTAGGAATACTTAGATTCTGAGCTCAAATTTTTCTTCTTTCCAATGTGGATAATAATATCCATATTTTGAGGAGAGGCATTAATATAAGCTTATAGGATTTAGGAGGCCTTTTAGTTGAAAATTTGTAACTGTACTGCAGATCTAACTAATACTGCTCTGCTCTTTCAGATTTTTATGAATCTGACTTAAATCCTATATGTATATAACTGATTTGAATTCTAATGCCCTCTACAAAACATGTTGTCTCCCAAAAAGTAAACAAACATGTGTGAAACAATACTACTGTGCTATAGAACCCCACAAAATAGTCATTAATTTAAAAAATACATAGAATGGGTGATTGTTTTAGGTGGACTAGCTAGTTGGTGTAAAACATATGCCAGGAAGGGTAACTCTATTGGAAGATAATAGCTAACAATGATCAAATGATTTTTATTTATCATCCATTTTACTAAGGAGCTTATTATTCTTCATAAGATATGAAAAAGAAAGCTGATTCTTAGGTTTCTTATCCTGCTATACTTAAATGAGGAAAATGGAGAAAGCTAAAAGAAGCCAGGAAATAGTCTGCAGGCAGTGATGAGACATTTTCTATGAGGTAGGGAAAAAAACTCCTTATGATATTGAGGATCAGATTGTACTGAGAGAACATAACCCAAAGTTGGACCGAAAGGACCAAAAAACCACAACACTTGACAAAATACACAACCACTTAGTATTGTACACCTATATTTTATAAGATAGGCTTAGCTCTCAAAATTCTGGATTTTAGTGGAATGAATGGGTGAGCACCTGATGGTCCCAGATGTCAGGATAAAGGACAGTACCAAATGAAAATTCACCTTGTATATAAGGGACTATGTTCCTCAAATACCTAATTGTCACTATAGTTAAACACTGCTGGGACTAATAAGTAAAACAAATTATTCAATTAGTACTCTTCAGATATCTAAGATGATGCTCAATGTGTGACTTACCTCCTCCACTGACCCATTAAATTTTAGGCCACTGAACCTAGATGACATTCAAAAATGAGATGATTGTATTCCCATCAATTTCTCCCTTTATGTCTGTTAATATTTGTTGTGTGTATCCGGGTGCTCCTGTATTTGGGGCATATATATTGATGATAGTAACATCCTCTCCTTGGATGGATCCCTTAATCACTAAATAGCGTCCTTCTTTGTCGTTCTTTATATCTTTTGTTTTAAAGTCTATTTCATCTGATATGAGTATTGCAACTCCTGCTTTCTTATGTCTATTGAATGAAATATTTTTTCCCACCCTTTCACTTTCAATCTATATGTATCCTTTGTCCTAAGATGAGTTTCTTGTATGCAGCATATTGAAGGTTTTTGCCTTTTTATCCACTCAGCCACTCTGCGTCTTTTGATTGGGGCATTCAGTCCATTGACATTAAGGTTAATAATTGATAGATGATTATTTATTGCCATTTGAACCTCGTGTTCCAGTTGATTCTATGGTTCTTCATTCTTCCTTTCTTTTTTTGGTTGGATGGTCTCAGGTTATTATCTGCTTGAGTGTTTTTTTTTTTTCATTTTTTGTGAATGCAATGTTTGGTTTTGGCTTGTGGTTGCCCTGTTTTTTAAGTATGCTAACCCTTTCCTATAATTTTGTGTTTAGCCTGATGGTCCTGTAGGTTCAAACACTTCATTACTATATTAAAATTAAGAAGAGAAACAAACAAACAAACAAAAAGTTCCATTTATTTCCTAACATCCCTTGCCCACATTTTATGATTTTGATGACTCTTTTCTTTCTTTTTAATTTTATTTTGTTTGAAGCATGTTCATGATTAAATCTGTATGCTGGCTTATTTGAGTGACTGCTCTCTGATTGCAGGTTTCCTCAGTCCTAGTTATTCCTCTTTTTTTTTCTTTTTCTTCCCTTTCTTTCCTTCCTTTCTTTTTGGTTTAGAGAAGCCCTTTCAGTATTTCTTTTAGCCTGGGTTTTGCATTGCTGTATTCTTTTAGCTTGTGTTTGTTGGAAAAAAATTTTATTTCTCCTTCTATTTTAAATTATATTCTTGCTGGATAGAGTATTCTAGGTTGCATATTTTTTCCTTTTAGCACTTTAAATATCTCTTGCCATTCCCTCCTGGCCTGTAGTTTTTCTGTAGAGAAATCAGTTGATATTCTTATGGGAGTTCCCTTGTAGGTAACATTTTGCTTTTCTCTTGCTGCCTTCAGGATCCTCTCTTTATCACTATCTTTTGCCATTTTTATTATGATGTGTCTTGGTGTGAGTCTGTTTGGGTTCAGTATGTTTGGGGCCCTCTGTGCTTCTTGTATCTTGAACTCAGTATCCTTTAGATTTGGGAAGTTTCCAGTGATAATTTCTTCAAATATATTCTCCATCCCCTTATCTTTTTCTACTCCTTCTGGAATTCCATTATGCATAGATATTATCCCATAGGTCTCTTATATTGCTTTCCAGTTTTTTGATTCGGTTTTCTGTCTGCTGACTGGATTGGGTGATTTCCATTATTCTACCTTCCACATCACTGATTGGTTCTTCTGCATTATTCATTCTGGTTTTTACTGCCCTTAACTCAGTTTGTATCTCTGCAAATGAATTTTTTAGTTTTTCTTGGCTCCTCCTTATATTTTCTAGTTCCTTTCTGAGGGTGTCTGCATTACTGTTCATATCTTCTCTTAATTCCTTCAGTATTTTCACTATTTCTCTTTTGAACTCCAGGTCTGTCAGACTGCCGAGATCTGTTTCATTGTTGACTGTTTTAGGTGAATTCTCCTGTTGGTTTGACTGGGGGTGGTTTCTCAGCTTCTTCATCTTGCTTGTTGTTTTCTTTTTCCTGGTGGAGTTGTACTCTCCGTGGCCAGGCAGTGTTTGCCTTGTCACTGCCGTGGAATGTTTCCTGAGGGCTGGCATTGTTGGTCAGTCTTCTTTGAGGCAGTGTGGCTTTTCTGGAGGGTGGGCTGGGCTGAGAGTGTCTCTATGAAGCAAAGGAGGACTTCCTGAGGGCAGACAGGACTGGGAGGTCCACACCACAATGGGAGCAGATTTCACTCAGCTGGGCAAAGCTTGCTCTGGTCGTTTTGGGCTGAGGGCTCTTGCAGGGGCTGGCGGTGCTGGGCAGCTGTTCCACAGGAGTGTAGCAACCCCCAAGTGCTGGAGCAGCTATCTAGGCCACTGAGAACTCAAGAGGCTCTTCCCAGGGCAGCCCAACTCAGAAGGACTGTCTGAGAATGTAGGCAGATCTTTTCACAGTCTGGCCAATCTTGTTCTAGCTTTTCTGGGCAGTGGGGGCTCTTGCAGGGTGCTGGCAGTGCTGGGAAGCTGTTCACTGGGAGTACAGCACCCCTGAGGGCTGGATCGGCTAGCTGGGGTGCTGTGACCCCAAGAGGCTCTTTCCCAGGGCAGCCCAGCTCAGAAGGAATGTCGGAGAATGTAGGCAGATCTTTTCATGGTCTGGCAAAGCTTGTTCTAGCTTTCCTGGGCTGCAGGCTCTTTCCCAGGGGCTGGCAGTGTTTGGTGCTTCTCTGCGGGGGTGTAGCTCCTCAAAAGGGCAAGCAGGCCAGGGAAGGGACAGCCCCTTTTGTGGTAGGCTTCTGGCAATTGTTGAGGCCAGCCCTCCCAGATTGCAGGCAGCCACAGGTCTGGTGTGTGCATAAGGGGTGGCTGGGGGGATGCACTGGGAAGCACAGCTTTCTGATAGCTGGTGGGCCAGTAAGCTCTCTGTGGCATGGGGAGTATTCTGTGGGGGCCCACCCCTTCTTCTCTCTCCTCCCCAACACTGGCACAGACCCAGCTCTTCTCCCAGGTTCCCTCTGATGTGGCTTTCCACTTCCCCATCCTTAGCGTATTGCTCCCTCCCCCCACAATGCTCTGCTTTCTACTCTCCCAGGCAGTCTCTGCCCCATCAAACTTGACGGACCAGTTCCTAGACCTCCCAAGCAGTCTCTGCTCCACCCCACCCCCCCAGCCCTTTCCCAGGGACTAACCTCTGGAGCCAAGGTCTTGGTGCCCAGCCCCCACTCAAGCGTCTCAATTTTTGGTGACTGTGCCAGTAGTTCATATGATCTGTTCAGTTCTCACTCTGCTTTTCAGAACACCGACTTACTGCTACACTTTTCTCTGTATCTGGAGATTCCTACAGTTCAGTTGATCTTTCCATCGAATAAGTGACCTTCCAGGGTGTGGGATCACTTTCTCCTCCTCAGTTCCCTTTCGGGAGGGCCCGTCCAGCTCAGATTCACCTTCTCTCACTCTCCTCTTTTCTCTTGTTTTGCCTAGTAATGTCACAAGATTCTTTCCATTATTGGAGTTTAGGTTCTTCTGCCAGCAATTGGTTGCTGTTCTGTGTGTCGTTTATCCCGTAGATGTGTTTTTGTGTGTGTGTGTGTTTGTGGGAAAGGGCGAGCATATCCCCCTACTCTTCTGCCATCTTTTTTAATTCTGATCCATTGACTTATCTCTCTAGTCATGCACCAGTAACATACTGTTTAATTACTATAATCTTAAGAAGTTTGAAAATACAAAAAGCTTAGACTTCCTCATGATTCTTCATTTATAGAATTTTCCTGGTCGTGCATGCTTTTTAGTTTTCCATATGATTTTACCATATTCCTTCTATTCAAAACAAATCCTGTTATGAATTTGGAATTGCATGGAATTATTGAATTGCTTAAAGGAATTGACATTTATAATGCTTAGTCTTCCAATTTAACAGCATGAAAATTTTTCTGTTCAATCAAGTTTTTTGTTTTTTTTTTGTCTTTTGTCTTTTTTTGTTGTTGTTGTTGCTATTTCTTGGGCTACTCCCGCGACATATGGAGGTTCCCAGGCCAGGGGTTGAATCGGAGCTGTAGCTACCGGCCTATGCCAGAGCCACAGCAACGCGGGATCCGAGCGGCGTCTGCAACCTACACCACAGCTCATGGCAACGCCGGATCTTTAACCCACTGAGCAAGGGCAGGGACCGAACCGGCAACCTCATGGTTCCTAGTCGGATTCGTTAACCACTGCGCCACGACGGGAACTCCTTTCCTTTTCCTTTTTCTTTTTTTTTTGTCTTTTGTCTTTTTTTGTTGTTGTTGTTGCTATTTCTTGTCAATCAAGTTTGTTACATCACTAAACAGTTCTTTAGTTTCTTTTGCGTGGAGTTTGTATATTGTGTTAAGATACCATGGACTTTTAATTTTTTAGTATTATTTATTTTATGTTTGTTTGTTTTTTATAGAAGAACCTATGGCATATAGAAGTTTCCATGCCAGGGTTGTAATCAGTTGCAGCTGTTGTCTATGACACAGCCAAGGCAACACAGGATCCAAGCTGCATCTTGTGCACCTATGCTGCAACATGTGGCAATACTGTATAATTAACCCACAGCAAATCCAGAGATAAAAACTGCATTCTCAGAGATGTTATGCCAGGTTCTTAACCTACTGAGCCACAATGGGAATGTCTCTTATCTTACGTAGAAAATAATTGTGTTTCAAAAATAAGGCTTATATAAGCTCTAATTTTATGGAAGTTCCTGGGCCAGGAGTCAAATTGAAGATGCAGCTGTGGGCCTATGCCACAGCCATGGCAACACCAGATCCTTAACCCACTGAGTGAGGCCAGGAATTGAACCTGTATCATCACAGATAAAATATTATATCCTTAGCCCCAGAACCTCAGAGGAAACTCATAAATCTACTATTTTAATCTTGTATATCTTAGTTTCTTCTATGATCTGATAGGGACTAAGAAAGGTGAACATAGGTATCCTACTGCTTCTGATTTTCTATTTCTCCTTGGATCACTTACAGTTTTTGCTTTATGAGGTTGACCTAACTTCATTTGAAGTTACACGGTTATAGCTATTACATCTTTTGTGTTAATTTCATTATTTGCTGTTAAAATTGCCCTTATATTATTTATGCTTTTTTTTGTTGTTGTTATTTTTGGTCTAAAACAAGATGTCTCTGATACTGAGATTAAAACTCATGCTTTCTCCTTTGTCTATATTTGCCCTGTTTTCCATTATTTATACTTTAATTTATAAATATTCCATATCTCTGCCTTACCTGTAGACTACCTATAGTCCAGCATAGACTTGAACTTTTTTTTCTTATCCAGTTTCTAAGGGTTTTTTATATAAGTGAATTTAAGTATATTTATACTTATTGCTGTAATTAAAATGTTTAGTCTTGACTCTACCATTCAATTTTATGTTAAACTTGGTAGATTTATAGCTTGAAAAACTATATTGTGCATTTTATTTTTGCCATGAACACCTCTAATGTTAATTAGGAGAACGGTGACTTCATCCTATAGGTTATGTTTTATCATATCTATAATTTTGTATAACATCCTTAATTTTCTGTTTTTATTGAATTTAGGTTTTATATTGAATCTAATTACCTACCACAGTTATATAATTGCCTACTCTGGCAATAATAAAATTTATGTTTGTACATACTCTTTATTTTGCCTTCTTTCTCTCTTATCTTCCATCTGTTTTTAGTTGATCTTATTATTGGAAATTACTATCAACATTTAAATTGACTTATTAATATTTTTCCTGATTTTCTAATTTACACAAATTTTTTTGTTACAATATTTTTTGTGTGTGTCTTTTTGCTATTTCTTGGGCCGCTCCCACGGCATATGGAGGTTCTCAGGCTAGGGGTCTAATCGGAGCTGTAGCCACAGGCCTATGCCAGAGCCACAGCAATGCGGGATCCAAGCCGAGTCTGCAACCTACACCACAGCTCACAGCAATGCGGGATCGCCAACCCACTGAGCAAGGGCAGGGACCGAACCCGCAACCTCATGGTTCCTAGTCGGATTCGTCAACCACTGCGCCACAACGGGAACTCCCGTTACAATATTTAAAGATGAGTAAGTCAGCATTACAGAATCTCCTATCTTCTTTCCTCTCAAATTATGGTACTTGTTTATATATCGTCAAAGCATGTTTTTACATTTGAATCCTTCTCTTATCACTTAATCCTTTTTTTTCCTTGTCATAGTTCTACAATTAGAAAATTTCAATACTCAGTGTCAATTCTTTTTCTATAGATTTTCTAAAGCTAGTCTTCTTGGATTCCTTTCATGTTTTGTACTATTTGTGCTTTTCCATTTGTACAACCATTTGGCTGGGTGTATAACTTGTCTGTTTCTTTCCTGGAGACTTGTATAGGTCTTTTTTCATAAATCATAGCACTGAATATTGCTATGGAAATGTGTGAGTCTAGACTGATTTTTTTGTCTTTATAGGTTTTTTTTTCTCTTGCTAACCACATGATTTTTTTTTTCACCTAGTAACATTACTAGGACATATTCTCTCTCTCTGTCTCTCTCTGCCTCTCTCTCTCTCTCTGTCTCTCAGGGGAGTACTTGCTTGGCTTACAGAGATTCTTGAGCTGGAGAATGAACCTGCATCATGGCAGCGACCTAGCCACACCATGACAATGCCAGATCTTTGACCGGCTAGGCCACCAAGGAACTCCTAGAACATAATCTTATAATAACAATTCTGTGTCAATTTACTAGGGACAGAGTTTGTCTTTTCATTCTCTAGATTCATTTATTTTTGTTTTTACTTCCTGAAAATTTTCTTGAATTGTATTTTTAAATGTTTATATTTTAACATTTAGATTATTTAGAAAATGAATGCATTGTATCTCCTATGCCTAACTTCCATATCTTTTATTTTCCTGCTAATTCAATTTACTTCTCTGTTTCAATTTGGTTATACTTATTTTATTATTTATATGCTCAATATTCCTTAGTGTGTTTCCAGTAGTGTCTCTATTATCTTTTCCCCATTCCAATTTCAACTTAATTTCTGGATTTTTTTCCCACAGTTTTTCATTTCTATTTTAAGTTCTGAATTTTTGTACTTCGTCTTCTTTCGCTACATCAATATATTTTTCCTAAATTATTGATTCTGTACAAAGTCTCATGTCTCTGCAAAATATTTTTTATGGAGAAAAGAGCTTTGTAAGAAAATTTACAGAGAAATATTTGGTTGCCATTTTCATCTAGTATATGAGAAAATTTCTTCTGAGTGTTCTTTATCAACTATTAAATTTTCTAGTTTCTTTCCTTTTTTCTTGCAGAGTATTTTCATAAATACCATCAGTCCCTAGTATTTGAAGATTCTATATCTATGAATTTTCCTACTTTCTGAAATGTATTTATAAACCCAAATCAGCAAATGGAGTGCTTTCATGGTCATTCACAGACACAAGAAGAGGGGCACAAAATTTTAGGTGCTCTATAGGCATGTTTCCAACTGAGTTTGAAAAACTGATATTCTGCCTTCTCATTTCAGCTTTTGTGTTATAAATTCATGTCCTTTTGTGGTCTAATTAGTTACATGTTTTTCACATTTTAGGGACTTTTGTGGGTAATTTCATTGTTTAAAATGTCTCCAAATGTAACACTGAAATACTATCTAGTGCTCCTAAGCACACGAAGATTGTGATGCACCTTATGAAAGAAATAACCATGAATTTGGTTGATGAACTTTATATAACCTTCTTTAGGCACGCTTTATAGTGCTGTCATCCATGAGTTCAATATTACTGAATCAATATTACAGGATATCCAGAAAAAGTGTGAAGAATTTTGCCAATCTGTACATAAGAATACTCCTAAAGTGACAGTAACAACTGCAGTCCATGATGAAGCTACTGAGGAAATGGAAACATGGCTAAATTGTAGATTCATGAAGTGAAAACTGATTTTTTTAGAGCTGCACCCACAGAAAATGTAAGTTCCCAGGCTAAGGGTCGAAGTGGAACTACAGCTCCCACCCTACACCACACCCCAGCAATGCAGGATCCAAGCCATGTCTGAAAACTACACCAAATCTTATGGCAATGACAGATCCCCAACCCACTGAGAAAGGCTAAGGATTGAACCTCATGTATACTAGTCAGATTTGTTCTGGCTGAGCCACAACAGGAACTCCGTGAAAGCTGATTTTAAAAATGGTAATGGACAACATTGTTCTGAGGCTGAAACCCAAAAATAACCTGTATTAATGTTACCAAGATTCAGAAAAATGTTAGCCATTCTCAGCTAGTGCTGGCTGGCTCACAGTTTTCAAAAGGCTAGTCAGCATAATAAATGTATTTTCTGCAGGTATGTGGGCTTTGCATGAATTTTTAAAATTCTTTCTAAGTGTTATAAAAGAAGGTGGCTATGTGGAAGAACAAGATTTTAGCACTGATGCAATTGGCTTGTTTTACAAGTATGTTGGTAAAGGAAGCTATGTAATGGGGATAGCATTTTGGTTTATAAAAATTAATGAGCAGAAGTTTGCAGAAACCTAATGCTGTATTTCCCTGGGAGATCTTGATCAGTATTTGGTATATCATTGTTCACATTTACTTTAATAGAACATAATTATTGCAAATAATGAGAATTGGCTGAATTAGTCTGTTTCCCTTTGACTCTCTTTGAAGCAGATGAATTTTTTTCCTGGACAAATAAAGAAACAGTCAAAACTAACAGGATGTTTCCATATGAACCAGAATAATTCATCAGATTTTTAATTATTTACAATTTTTATGTCTTATAAAGTTGCTGTGAATACTGAATGAAAAAAATATGGAAATATCACTAGGGGAAATACAGGCTTTGATTTTGGGGGGAACCTTATTTTTAATTTAATGCTTTATATATTTAGAGCAGTTTTATGATTACAGCAAAACTGAACAGAAGGTACAGAGATTTCCCATACACTTCCAGTCCCAACATGCCCATAGTCTCCCCCATTATCAACATCATCCAAAAAAGTGAAATATTTGTTACAACTTATGATACAGAAGTTTTCACCACCCTAAAAATCCTCTTTGCTTCACCTATTCATCCCTTCCCCCATCAAGCTCTGGTAACCTCTAATAATTTTATTATCTCCACAGTTTTACTTTTTCCAAAATGTAATATAGTTGGAACCATACCATATGTAGCATTTTAAGACTGGTTTCTTTCAAATAGAAATATGCATATGTTTCTTTCCTATCTTTTCATGGCTTGATAGTTTGTTTCTTTTAATGCTAAATAAAATTTCACTGTGTAGATATTTATTTATTCATTCATCTACGGAAGGACGTATTGGTTGCTTCCAGATTTTGGCAATTATGATTTAAACATCCATGTACAAGTTTTTGTGTGACATGTATTTTCAACTATTTTTGGTAAATACCAAGAAGTACAGTTGATTGACCATATGGCAAGAGTGTGTTTGTTTTGTAAGAAATCACCAAACTATCTTTCAAAGTGGACATACCATTTTGTATTCTTATCAGAAATGAATGAGAGTTCCTATTTCTCCATATCCTCATTCACATTTGAATATTCTCAGTGTTCTCGGATTTTTGTCATTCTATTAAATGTGTAATAGTATCTTTTTTTAATTTGCATTTCCCTGATGACATATGCTATGGAGCATCTTTTCATATGGTTAGTTGCCATCTTTATGTCTTCTTTGGTGAGGTATTTGTTGAAGACTTTGGATATTTTTAAAATCCAGTTGTTTTCTACTTATTGAGTTTTAAGAGTTCTTTATTTTGGATATTACCTCTTTATCAGCTATGTCTTTTGCAAATATTCCTGCCATTCTATGGCTTATCGCTTACAATTTTTATCTAGTGTTGTACTGAAGGTCCCAAGAAGTGCAGTGAGGCAGTATAAAGAAATTAAAAGTACACAATTTGGAAATGAAGAAGAAAAATATCCTTATCCTTAGATAACACGTGAGGGGGTGTGGAGTGTGGATATGTGAACACAGAGTGGGGACTGCAAAAAGCTACTGGAACTAACACATTTCAGCAAGATGGAAGGATATCAGGCAAATATATAAAAACAATTATATCCAATGAATACTAAAAACAAATAAAAAATGACCTTGAAAAATACAAACCATTTATAATAGCAGCACATTATGAAATGCTAAAAAAAATAGGCAAGACTTATACCCTGAAAACCGCAAAATATTTTGAGGCAATTTAAAGGGAGACCTATAAAATGGAGATAGATCATGCTCATGAAATGAAGATTTGGGAGTTCCCATCATGGTGCAGTGAAAATGAATCCAACTAGGAACTATGAGTTTGTGGGTTTGATTCCTGGCCTTGCTCAGTGGATTAAGATCCAGCATTGCCATGAGCTGTGGTGCAGGTTGCAGATGTGGCTTGGATGTGGTGTTGCTGAGGCTCTGGCATAGGCCAGCAGCAACAGTTCTAATTAGACCCCTAGTCTGGGAACATCCATATGCTGTGGGTGCAGCCCTAAAAAGACAAAAGACAAAGAAAAAGAAGATTCAATATTGTTTAAATGTCAACTGATTTTGATAATGGTGCTAAAAGAAGTCAATGTAGAAAAAAATTTTCAATAAATTATGTTAGAACAATATGCAAACAAAAAATAGCAATGCCCAACTACTCATAAAGAAATACAAAATGTATTACAGATCTAAATGTAATACATACAATTATTAAAAGATTAGAATAAAACATAAGAAAAATTAGTGACATTGGGTTAGTAAATATTTCTAAACTGATATCCAAAAAGACAAATTATTAAGGGAAATATTGATAACTGGAATTTATCAAAAATTGAAACATTTTGGTCTTAAAAATACAATATGAAGAAAATGACCCTAAAAAGGGACAAAATAATGTCATTTTCAACAACATGATGGAAATAGAGATTCTCATAGTAAGTGATGTAAGTTAGAAAGAGAAAGACAAATACCACCATATGATATCATATATATGTGAATTCTAAAATATGACACAGATGATCCTATATACAAAACAGAAAAAAATCATAGACATGGAGAGAGATTTGTGATTTCCAGGGGGGAGGGGGAAGGGAGTGGGATGGATGGGGAGTTTGGAATTGGTGGATGCAAACTGTAACATTTGAAATGGATGGGGAGTTTGGAATTGGTGGATGCAAACTGTAACATTTGAAATGGATGGGCAATATATATCACAGGGAACTGTGTGTGATTGGGTCATTTTGCTGTACAATAGAAATTGAAGAAACATTGTAAATCAACTATACTGTAATTAAAAAAGAAAATGAAAAAGCAACCTATAAATTGGCAGAAAATATTTGCAAAATATATATATATAGATCTGTGTTAGGTAAAATAAATCTAGAACTACCATATGATCCAGCAGTCCCAATCCCAATTCTGGGCATACATCCAGAGAAAACATAATTCAAAATGGCACATACAGCCCAATGTTCATTGCATCACTATTTTCAATAGCCAAGACAAGGAAGCAACATAAATGTCCATCAACAGAGTATTAGATAAATAAGACATGCTAGACGTATACAATGAAATATTAATCAGGCATAAGAAAGCATGAAATAATATCATTTGTAGCAATAGGGATAGACCTAGAAATTGTCATATTAAGTGAAGTAAGTCAAACAGAGAAAGACAAATATATTAGGTCACTAATATGTGAAATTTAATGAAAACAATAAAATAGAACTTACCAAACAGAAACAGACTCAAAGATTTTGAAATTAAACTTATGCTTACCAAATGGGGAAATGTCGGCTGGTTGGATAAATTAGGGATTGGAATTGATATATACACACTACTAAATATATACATTTAGATGGGCAATGTGGACTTACTGCATAGCATGGGGAAATTCACTCAATAAAGAACTATATGGGAAAAGAATCTGCAAAGTAATGGATATATGTATATACATAATTGATGTACTTTGCCATACACCTGAAAAAAAACACAACTGTGTAAGTCAACTCTATTCCAATAAAAATTTTTTGTAAAGAAAAAAATTTTTACAGTTCAATAATGAAACAAACCAGTAAAATAGGCAAAATATTTGAATATACACTTCATAATATATAAATACACATAGAAAATAAGCACCAAGGAAAGTACTCAATATCTTAATTATAAGGAAAATGTTAAAAACACAATTTACTTCTGAGGTTTTTTTAGATGAAAATATCTAAGATCTAAAGTGACACTTGGATTTACTAGTAACTTATAAAACCACAATATGGTATTAATGTACAACTGTTAGGATGGAAAAAATTTAAAAATTGACCATGCAAAATGTTGATGAGGCTGTAGAGAAGCTGAACCTCTCTCTTAACACATGATATTAGAAATGTGAAACAGCACAAGCACTTTGGAAAATAGTTTGATAATTTCTTAAAAATACAAACATACACCTATCATACTACCCAGTTATTGCTCAAGAGAGTGAAAGCACTTATCCTCACAAATACTGGTACCATTGTTTACAGCATCTCTATTTGTAGTCAAAAGATGGAGAATAATGTGAGAAAAAGAATATATATTTATATACATATGATTAGGTCAATTTTTTGTACAGTAGAAATTGACAGAATGCTGTAAATCAAATGTAATGGAAAAAACAAAAATAAAATATATATAAAAAAGAAATAACAGAAGTTTCAATCAATAAATGAAGATAAATAAAAAAATAAATAAATGAAGATAAATTATGTTATATCCATACATTGAAATACTATATGGAAATACAAGGAAACAAACTATTGATTCAAGCAACCACATATAAAAATTTCAAATTACTTTTGCTGTATGAAGGACGTTTTATCAAGATGAATATATACCACATGATTCTATTCATATAAAGCTATAGAGAATGTAAATTAATCTATGGTAACAGAAAACAGAGTTGAGATTGACTGAGAATGAGATGGGATGAAGGAAGGATTTCAAAGGAGAATTTTGAGGGTCAGGTGCATGTTTATTATCTTGACTTTGGTGGCATTTATGGGTATGTATTATGTCAAAACTCATTAAATTGAACTGTTTAAATATGTACAGTTTATTGTTCTACAATAATACTTCAATAAATCTGTAAGTAAAAAAAAAAGTGTGTCTTTAGTTTAAACCGCAAAGAAAATAAAAACCTCAAAGTTGCTATGGTTTGAGTATTTATGTCCCCTCCAAATTCAGATGCTGAAATCCTAATCTCCAAAGTGATGGTGTTGGTAGATGGGAGCTTGGAGGGTAATTAGGTCACAAGGGCTGAGACCACCTAATTGGGATTAGTGGCCATCTAAGACCAAACAGAATGCCCTAGTCCTTTCTACCATGTGAGGACATACATGAAAAGGCACTTATCTATGAAAAATAAATCAGAGCCCTATCAGACACCAAAACTGCTGGCACCATAATCTTGGATTTTCCAACTTCTAGAACTGTGAGAAATACATTGCTTTTGGTAAGCCACTTAGTCTATTGTATTTCTGTAACAGAAACCTCTAAAATACTGAGATAGATGCAACCCTCTTACTAGACTTGGAAACCCCCATTTTTTACCTCTGAGGTTTTTTTAGATGAAAATATCTAAGATCTAATGACATTGGATTTTAAATTATGTAAAATTTACTAGTAACTTATTAAAATGATTTTTTTTTTGTGAAATTTTAGTGAAAAAGTTGGGTTTGGGAGCAAATTAAAAGAAGAGATCAAGTGTGGAAATGTCCTTTGGCAATTCTGACAGAGAAGAGGAGAACAGAGCAGTAGGTGGTGATAGGGATTTTCTTGTTCATGTTCTGGGGAATGATGGCATGAAGAGCCAATATAAAGGGAAATGGGAAAACTCAGAAAAAGGAAAGGATGATATCAAGAGCACTTGTGTAAAAACTGGGCTTTAATTTAAAGGGAAGACTTTCTCCATTGGTTAGAAAAGAAAGAGGAAAGCGTAGATGAGGATGAGGGACATTTGCATGTTTTGTGTGGGGAAGGTGTAGGATTTCCATATGAGGGCTTCTGTTTTTGATTTGTGAAAAGAATATAGACCATCTGTTCTGTGTGATGTAGAATACTGGTGAGCTATGTGGTGGCCTGAAATTTAGATAAAGGGGTTTTTTTAAGGCTAAAATATCAGTGTTTATAATTAGAGAAAAGGTTGCTGTGCATGCTTGATGGCCCATATAAAGTTGTAAATTATAAATTTATAAATTATAAATTTATATTAATCTGCTTCACCAATAGTCATAGTTTTCAGCAATAAATACTCAGTCTGAGTCTGAAAGGAATGCCAGTAAAAGAGTGGGATTGATCCAACAATAGGGTCTTTCCCAGGCAATTTCAGAAAAAATAAGAGATTGAGATTTTCAAAATTATTGTCAAAGAGAGGAACACGGAGTGTAAGCAGGATGAGAAAGGGGGTGAAAACAGACAAGACTAGAGAAGAAAGGGTGGGACAATGAAAAGACTGGAGGTTCTCAGGGAGTCAGAGAACCAGGATAAGTTGATTTTAATCGGAAAGCTGGTAAATAGATTTAGTGTTTCAGAACTTATAGATGGTCACAGGGTTCAGTAACTGGCAGAGGGTGAGCAGAGGGGGGAAATAAAAGCTATTATATGGTACATATTATAATGTTTTTCTGCCTTTTAATCACATTTATCTGATTCTTTTAAGAGCAGCTTGGCAAAATCATTCATCTTTACTTAAAGGACTTAATTAAATCTGGCTGAACCTAAATAAATTGACCAGAGCCTTAAATGTGGGCAGAACATCTTAAATAATATTTTAACTATACTAAGGACTTCAGTATGAGAAGAGAGACTATAAAATGAGGGGAGAAAAGGAGAGAAGGTCAGAGTGAGGGGACCCAAGCAGACTGACTGGGAAAAGTATACACATTAATTGGATTGGTTATTCAGGGTAAGGTTATTTTATTTATATATTAGTTTGTTTTTTCATAAATAAACCCAAAGTAAAACATAGGTAGGGATGATGCTAACCTTAAATATTTTACTGTAGCAAATATTTAACTGAGCAAAGGTAGCTCAGATTTGCCATCTACCTCTGTGCCGGGTAACAGTTCTGTGTTGAATAATTTAGAAGTGTAAGAAATAGAGGAATTCCCATTGTGGCACAGTGGAAATGAATGTGGCTAGTATCCATGAGGATGTGTGTTTGATCCCTGGCTTCATTCAGTGTGTCAGGGATATGGCATTGCCATGAGCTGTAGAGTAGGTCGCAGAGTCAGCTTGGGTCCCCAGTTGCTATGGCTGAGGCATAGGCTGGCAGTTGTAGATCCCATTAGACCCCTAGCCTGGGAAATTCTATATGCCATGGGTGCAGCACTATAAAACAAAAAAGAAAGGAAAAGAAAAGAAATAGAAAATATATATGAGTAGATTTTTTGTTACTTTGGCTGTCAAAAAAGTAAATGAGGATAAAAGGAAAGTGGGTCTTAGACAGACAGAAGTGTTTCCAAATCTTATTTTGTCTTATTTTTTATCACATCTTTTGGCCCTTCAAGTTTATGTTTTATTTGATTATTTTTCTTTGTAACCAGTATTTTCTTGTAATATTTTTAAACTCATGGTATTTTGGAAAAAGTAATATAGTGAATGTACATATCTCCTTCTATATTAACTAATTGCTAATTATTAGTATTTTGATGATGTGTTATCTATCTTACTTTTTCTTGATAGCTAGTCAGAAATATATCGATGTATAGATAGTCATATACACGTATCTGTGGCCTTTTTGTACCCCTTCCCCAAGGGACATATTACAAAGTCTGGAGTTATTTTTTTCCTTTGTTCTACACAGTTCGGTTGTAGAACATAATTTGAGGAAGTCTCAAGGAGCCCTTTTTGGAAGTCTGACATGTATGTGTTCAGTAGATGTTCTGTGTGAATCATTCTACCTGCAGTTTTCTAATGTGTTTGTGGGAGAAGATGAGCACCATGTCCTACTCCTCCACCCTCTTGGCCCTGCCATGGAGATGTTTTTGATTGTTAAAATTGGAGGGCAGTGCTAAAGCATCTATTGGGTGGAGATGATGGGTGCTTCTAAGTGTTCTATAATGTGTTAAATAACCTCCACAAAAGAGAACTACCTATTCCAAAATGTCAGTAATGCTGAGGTTTAAAAGGAGAATAACATATACATAAAGATATATATTTTGTATTGTATGTTAATATAATATATATCATATAATATAAAATATATTCAACATACATATAGTTTACACACATATATGTTTGTTGAATCATTTATATGAACATTAGATATTATAAGTAAATTTGAATAGAATATATGTTTCTCCTAAAAATGAATATTAAATATATTATCATTATTACACTGAAAATATCTATCGTTGAGTCTGGAATTTTTTTCAATTCAGGATCCAATCAAGATCATGCATTGCATTTAGTTTCTTATCTTTTTAGTTTAATTTTATCTCAGACCTTGTCTTTCACATCATTGACATTTCTGAGAGCTGAAGCTAATTGCTTTGCAGAATGTTCTAAAATTAGGATTTGTCATATTTAGATACAGATTATAAATTTTGTAAGGAATTCTACCTAGATGATGTTGCAATCTTTCCAGTGCATCATATCAGGGAGCCCATGATGTCAGTTTGTTCCAATGTTGATAATGTTAAATTTGGTAATTTAATAGAGTGGTTTCTAATAGATCTCTTCATTGTAAAGGAATGTTTTCCTTCTTTTAAATGAATTAGTATACTGCATCCTAAATCTTGGAGATTGTGTGAGGATACTTTTTCCTAACACTATTTTCAGCCAGTAATTTTAAAATCTGTTGACTGCCTGAATCAATTAAGTTGGCCAAAAAACAGTGATTTTCTAATTCTATCCCTTAACAATTATTAGTTAACATTCTTTGCCAAAGAAATTTCCCTCTTCTTATCAATATTAACCCATGTACTTTTTGTTACTATTAAAAATAAGTATTCCTATAAGTGAATATTTATAAAATGTGCATAATTTTCCTGATGTGATAGAGTCTAAAATCCTGGCCAGTTCTGATGAGCATACAAATCAAATGCTGTGTAGGCATCTTCCCCTTGCCCTCTATACCCACACTTCACCTTTCTCTGCCCTGCTATTGCTTGGTAGGATTAATATATGTGTACTATTTCAGGAGTCTTAACTGCCCTCTTGTGTCTGTTGGATTTGGCTCACTGGAAATAACAACAAAAGATCAAACAGAGGGAAGAGAGTGAGGCTAAGCATTTGTTCATTTCCTGCAGCATCAGTGTGGACTTCTCCAATTGCCTTAATATTCCAGTTTCTATCAGGCCATTTTTCTGTACAGCCATCTTTGTTTCCAGGTTCTAGTAACACAATATCTTCTCCTTTAGGCCTAGAGATTGTAAAAAGTTTCATTAGTAGCCCAGATCTTGCACTTTCCCTTGTAGTATTCTCATACATGGCACATACCTTTGTAAAAAGTCCCTTTGTTAAAATTCCTCAAATTATCACATTGAGTATACTGTTTCCTACTGTGACACTAGGTGATACATATGCCTTGACCCCACCCTTCTATCTCTCCATGACAGGAACCAAACCAGCAGCAATGGCTTTCCAAGCCTTCACTAGATTACTCCTCATTTTTCCTTATGGTATTTTCCCAATAAATCCTGTGCACATCTAAACTTGTCTTTTCATCTAATTCTTGGAAGATCTAGGCAAACATCTCAAGCATTCTCCCATGCTTTGGGCCTTAGTTAAGCCTTCCAGAAGAACGAAGAGGGTTTAATAATTTGTCTTCAATTTGTTATCTATTTATTGAGAATTATTTTATTTTATTAGCATATCAGCAAAGTTGTCTAAGTGAAATGCATGCCAAGGAGATGGAAGAATTAGGCCTGGGATTAATGGCAATGGGGTCAGACATATTCTGTCAGCAGGAAATCTTGCAATTGAAATCAGGTTGGAAGAAGGTCTAGTTTTTATCCTTTATTATCATTTCTTCAATTAATGTTGCTTTCTTTTGTCTCCCTTGCTTTTTCTAATAAAAACATACAGGACAGCTCTTTGAGTAAGTAAACTAGAGACTATGAGATAGTCTAGAGAGACTGTGCTTGAATTCGTACTGAATTATATTAGTAAAAAATGGAAAAATTATCAGAGTCAACTTCAAATTAGGGGAGTGTCACTTCTATGATCTTGATGAGTTACTTCACTTGATGGAACTCGCTTTTATAAACACAAATGTATAATAAATATCTAGATTTTAAAATATTATTTTTATGATTCACAATAACTCATATAAAGGTCTTAATAGTGTTCCTAGAACAAATTGCAATTATTTGGTTTATTACTCTTTTATCTAAATGTGTGGATGATAAAAGAGCTCAGTCCAGTGATAATACCCTTGGAGATCCAGTCTCCAAGAAGAGTGTCCCCACACTCCAATTAAATATTCATTACCTCTGGGGCCCCACAGCTGAGAAACCAGGGCTTTTCTCAAAAGGCCAAGAACTCCATGGTCTCTTGAGCACTTCCATGCTTAGAGTGCTATTGCTGTAATTTTTTATGGCAAAGTTTTAATGAACTCCACAAGGAGATTTTCTCTGATGCTTTCTTTTTAGATCCTGAAATAGTTTCTTTTCCACCGAGATCAATTAAAAAGTTTTTTTTTATTTTCATCTTTGCCAAGATACCTGAGCAAACTTTTCAGCTGTGTCTTTTTAATGAGTTTGTTAAAAGGCTCCTGAGCCTTGAGATTCTGTAGCAAACTAACTGAAGTGAGAGGAGCTCTTGGGAAGCAAGGGCATGAAAACTGAGAAAATTTAAATGTGATTTCCCTGGGCAGGCTTAGGGGTGCATACATCTCTTAACTTAGAGTCTCACTATGTTCATTTGCAGTCACTGTGGGAGGCAGGAAGGGAGAAAAGTATTGTAGAAGTCTTTAATAGGTCACTGATAGGTGAAAATTTAGCCCTCTCACCTCTGTCCTGTTGGCTGGAAATTGGAGGAGCTACAACACTGACAAGATCAGTCATTAGAAGTATAAGAAACTTGTCACCAACCCCACCCCCAAACTCAGGATACCTAAGGGCTTTAATTCACCTGATGGATGTGTCAGGTGATCCCCTCATCCCCAAGAAACAAGCATACAAAAAATGAATTCCTATGCTTATATATACATGTGCAAAGAAGATTGGAGAGTTAATTTAACCAATCAATCAATACATGGTGAAAACCATTTAACTTAAACTCATTTGTAGAAATTTGAGTCCATGAAGCAAGGAGTGAAAAGGACTGATATTTATGGTTTATGTGGTCATGTATTCTGAGTTCTTTGACCTTGAGCTTACATTGTTTTTCATATTTAACCATCAAATCAATCATACCAAAGACTCAGCATTGAGATTAACATAAATGGAAGAAGAACCTGGGATGAATTCAATTATTTATAGATAGTCCAGGCAGGAGAGATATTAACATTATCCCCTGATAGAATTTAATAAAGGGGATTTAAACCATAATGTAAATGTAAATAATTTCCCCATTTCTCAAATATATTCTGAAAAAAAAAAAAACTAGCAAACTACTAGTAGTCACAAGATTTTCCTGAATACTCTAGGACAATTTTCCTCCTAGATGAATTAAATTTTACTTTTGAGAGGGAAAATTCTTAGGGTAAAAATTGATTGATAGAAATAAAAAATTTTAAGGAATAGTGCTCTCTTACAGCAAGGAAGACTTATCATACATGTTTATGTTTTCCACCTTCCCAGATACCACTGAAATAGCAATAGAACAAAAGCTATAACCCACAAGAACAAATAGAATGGCAGAGGAGACATAAGCAACAAGATAAATCACATCATTGAAAAATATATGAAAAGTATTTGTTCTATGAAAAATGCCATTGGTAATTTGATAAGGATGCACTGAGTCTGTAATTGCCTTGGGTAGCACAGTCATCTTGATAACATTTATTCTTCCACTCCAAGAGCATGGTGTATCTTTCCATCTGGTTGTGTCATCTTTGATTTCTTTCATCTGTGTCTTATAGTTTTCAGAATATAGGTCATTTTTCTCTTTAGGTAGGTTTATTCCTAGATATTTTATTATTTTTGATGAGATGGTAAATGGCAGTTTCCCTAACTTATTTCTGATCTTTCATTTTTAGTATATAGAAATGCAGTAGATTTCTGTGTGTAAATTTTGTATCCTGCTACTTTACCAAATTCATTGATGAGTTCTGTTTTCTGGTAGTGTATTTATGATTTCCTAGTTATAGTATCACGTCATCTGAAAACATGTAGAGGAGTGATAGCTAACTTAGAGGAGAAGTAATCATGCAACAAGCATGCAGGAGGGGAAACCATTTAGAAGTAAGATAAATTACCTCTAAGAGCCCCTGAGAGCCTGGAAATTTGAGGACCTAAGCATTAGTGGAGGGTGGGGGTACACAAAGGATGAAATGAGAATAAAATGAAAGTCTATTATTATAGTATTTGTATCTTCTGATTTCTGCATCATCCCTCCTCAGTAATAAGCCTTAAATTTTAGGGGTCCTAGGCAAGGCAGGAGCCAATAGGTCTTGAGTCTGAAAATAAAGGATTTTTTTTTTTGTCTTTTTGCTATTTCTTGGGCCGCTCCCATGGCATATGGAGGTTCCCAGGCTAGGGGTTGAATTGGAGCTGTAGCCACCAGCCTACACCAGAGCCACAGCAACGCGGGATCCGAGCCGCGTCTGCAACCTACACCACAGCTCACGGCCACGCCGGATCGTTAACCCACTGAGCAAGGGCAGGGACCGAACCCGCAACCTCATGGTTCCTAGTCGGATTCGTTAACCACTGCGCCATGACGGGAACTCCTGAAAATAAAGCATTTAAGTGAAAGTCTGAGCACTGAAGGATAAGAACATGAGTCCAATAACTCTCCTTGCCTCAGTCTCTCACCCTTGGGTGTGTTCTAACCTTCAAGCTCACAATTAGAAAAGAAGTTATAGAATTCATTGACTAAACCAAACAATCAGGAGAAATTTATATAGCCAGCTTGACAATTCCTTTGCCCTACATAAAAGTCCATGTGTGGAGTTTCCCAATCAGTGGCAAGTGCAAAAACAAAAGAAGAAATCAATGGAAATATAGATAATGTAGAAAAATGATAAAATTATTAAATACACCAATATTTCTATCTTTCCCACCTTCTCTTCTTATAAGAAATCAGCAATTGCCATTGACTTGGGTAGGGTGGAGTGGTGGTCTGTGTGTGGTTGGAGTGGTGTTGGAGGAATGCATGGGATACATCCTGGATGGGAGATTGGATGCTTCAAGCAAATAAGTGACTGACTAAGCAAGTAAGCAAATACTTTTAGGACTTACAACTGGAAAAAATACAACTATAAAGTGGCAATAGGCTAGAAAGCACTCAAAAATACCCTTGAAACTGGAGCAATCATTATGTTTTTTAGTCAACTTCATTGAGGAATAATTTACACACATTTGAGTATATATCCACAAAGAGTGAAGTCCAATGAGTTATGATAAATTAATATAATCAAAATTTACATTATTTCCATCACTTGGCGAACTCTCCTGGTGTCCCTTTTCAGTGGACTTATGCCGTCTTATCCACTTCTCTGTCCTCTGGCATGCCACTGTAGATCTCCATAACTGTAGATTAATTTTGCCTATTATACAATTTCATATGATTGCAATCATAGAATATACTCTTTATCTTATTTCACTGATCATGTTTTTGATTTATCCATATTAACATATGTATTAGCAGTTCATTTATTTTTATCGAATGGTATTTTATTATATGGATATATCATAATTTTAAAAAATCCACTTACTGTTGATTAATCGATGGATTGTTTTTAGTTTTTTTGCTACTTTTTCAGGCAGCATTAAACATTTTTTTGTCCTTGTGTGGCTTCACTGTCTTTGGGAATCATCTAGAAATATTTACATACTTCAGTTTGTAAAAGATATTTCAGTTTATTTTGTACTGAAAAATAGTATTCAATTATATGTTTCCACCATAAATATGTGAAAATTCCAGTTTCTCAACATTTCCATTGCAGGTGAGTTTTAATTTGTAATCATTATTTTAATCAAGATGGTATCTTGTTGTTTTAATATGTATTTATCTGATGACTAATGATGTTGAATTTTTTAATGTGTTTATTAAATCTTTGTATGTTGTCTTTTGTGAAGTATCTGTTCAAATCATTTGCTCACTTTGTATTTTTGTCATTTGCATTTGTATTGATGTCTTTTTTTCTTTTTTAAATTACTCAAGGAATTTTATTACGTTTATAGTTGTACCACAGTCATCACAACCCAATTATATGGAATTTCCATCTGTATTGATGCCTTTATAGTGCCTTTCAAAGGACAAAAAAACTAATTTTGATGATGTACATTGATCATTTTTAGTGAAACCATGTTTTGACATATATTCAAAATATAGGAATATAGAAATACTTGTTGATGTATAATTAATACATCATATATAAGTATACAATTAATATATTATACATAAGTATGCAAATATATTTCTTTCCTACCTTTGTTTCCTGACCTAGAGGGCTTAGAAATACTGACACAGGAGTTCCCGTCGTGGCGCAGTGGTTAACGAATCCGACTAGGAACCATGAGGTTGCGGGTTCGGTCCCTGCCCTTGCTCAGTGGGTTAACGATCCGGCATTGCCGTGAGCAGACGCGGCTCGGATCCTGCATTGCTGTGGCTCTGGCGTAGGCCGGTGGCTACAGCTCCGATTCAACCCCTAGCCTGGGAACCTCCATATGCCGTGGGAGCGGCCCAACAAATAGCAACAACAAAAAAAAAAAAGAAAGAAAAAGAAATACTGACACAACATTGGCAGAACAAAAAGAAAAGGGGCTTGAGAATATATTTGAAGAAATTATATCTGAAAACTTTCCAAATCTAAAGAAAATAGGTATTAATTAATATAGAGGAAGCACAGAGGGCCTCAAATAAGTTGAAGCCAAATAAACCCACACCATGACATATTATAATAAAAATTAAAAAAGTTAAAGAGAGGCTTCTAAAGGCAGCAAGAGAAACACAAAGAGTTAATTATAAGGGAACCCCCATAACACTGTCAGCTGATTTCTCTAGAGAGAAACTACAGGCCAGAAGAGAGTTGCAGGATATATTGAAAGTTCTAAAAGGGAAAATTTTTGCAGCCTAAAATATTCTACCCAGAAAGAATATCATTTAAAATGGAAGGATAAGAAAAGAATTTCGACAACAAACAGAAGCTAAAAGAGTACAGAAAGAGTAAGCCCATTCTAAAAGGAATATTGAATACCTTTTCATTTCTTTACATTCTCTCTAATTTCCTTGATTAATGTTTTATAGTTCTTGGCATATAAGTCCTTTACCTCCTTGGTCAGATGTATTCCCAGGTATTTGATTTTTTGGGGTGCAATTTTAAAAGACATTGTATTTCTGTATTCCTTTTCTAATATTTCATTATTAATACACAAAAATGTGACTGATTTCTGAATGTTAATCTTATATCCTGCTACTTTGCTGAATTTGTTGATCAGTTCAAATAGTTTTTGGGTTGAGTCCTTAGGGTTTTCTATATATAGTATCATGTCATCTGCATGGAGTGACAGTTTTACCTCTTCTCTTCCTATTTGTATGCCTTTTATTTCTTTTGTTTGTCTTATTTCTGTGGCTAGGACTTCCAAAACTCTGTTGAATAGCAGTGGTGAGAGTGGGCACCCTTGTCTTGTTCCAGATTTTAGTGGAAAGGTTTCAGTTTTTCTCCATTGAGTATTATATTTGCTGTGGGTTTGTCATAAATGGCTTTGATTTTAAGGAATGTTGAGGAATGTTCCCTCTATACCCACTTTGGTAAGAGTTTTTATCATGAAAGGATGTTGGACTTAGTCAAATGCTTTTACTGCATCTATTGAGATGATCATGTGGTTTTTTTACTTTTCTTTTGTTAATGTGGTGTATGATGTTGATTGATTTACATATGTTGAAATATCCTGTGCACCTGGGATGAATCCCACCTGGTCATGAAGTATGATCTTTTTGATATGTTGTTAGATTAGGTTGGCTAAAATTTTATTGAGAATTTTTGCATCTATATTCATCAAAGATATTGGCCGGTAGTTTTCTTTTTGGTGGTATCTCTGTCTGGTTTTGGAATTAGGGTGATGGCATCATAGAATTTCTTTGGGAGTGTTCCTTATTATTCATCTTTTTGAAAAAGTTTAAGGAGGATAGGTATAACTTCCTCTTTGTATGTTTGATAGAATTCACCTGTGAAGCCATCTGGTCCTGGACTTTTATTTGTAGGGAGTGTTTTTATGACACATTCAATTTCATTTCTAGGGATTAGTCTGTTCAGTAGATCTATTTCTTCTTGATTCAGTTTTGGCAGGCTGTAAGTCTCTAGAAAGATGTCCATTTCTTCTAGGTTGTCAAATTTGCTGGCATATAATTGTTGATAGTATTCCCGCATGGTTTTTTATATTTCTGTAGTATCCATTCTGACTTTTTTATTTCTTACTTTGTTAATTTGGTTTTTTTTCCTCTCCTCTTCTTAGTCAATCTAGCCAGAGGTTTCTCTATTTTGTTTACTTTTTCAAAGAAGAGAAAATGTAAATAAATGGAAAGATATTACATGCTCCTGGGTTGGAAAAATTAATATTGTAAAAATGGCCACACTATCCTAAGCAATTTACAGATTCAATGCAATTCCTATCAAATGACCCATGACATTTTTCACAGAACTAGAACAAACAATCCAAAAATTTATATGGAACCACAAAAGACCCAGAATGGTCAAAGCAATTCTGAGGAACAAAAAACAAGCAGGACGCATCTCTCTCCCAGACTTCAGGCAATATTACATAGCCATAGTCATCAAAGCAGTGTGGTACTGGTACCAAAACAGTCACAGGGAACAATGGAAAAAAATAGAGATCGCATAAATAAAACCAGACACCTATGGTCAGTTAACCTTTGACAAAGGAGGCAAGAATATAGAATGGGAAAATGTCTTTTCTGCAAGTATTGCTGGGAAACCTGGACAGCTGCATGCAAAGCAAGGAAACTAGAACACACACTCACACCATGCACCAAAATAATCTCAAAATGGCTGAAAGACTTAAATAGAAGACAAGACACCATCAAATTCCTGGAAGAGAACATAGGCAAAACGTTCTCTGACATAAACCTCATGAATATTTTCTCAGGTCAGTCTCCCAAAGCAACAGAAATAAGAGCAAAAATAAACCAATGGGACCTAATCAAACTGACAAGTTTTTTGCACAGCACAGGAAACCAAAAAAGAAAACAAAAAGACAACTTACAGAATGGGAGAAAATAGGTTCAAATGATGCAACAGACAAGGGCTTAATCTCTAAAATATACAAATCACTTATATAACTCAACAGCAAAAAAACCAACAACCCAAAGGAAAAAATTGGCAAAAGACCTAAATAGACCAAGGAAGATGTACAGATGGCCAAAAAGCACCCGAAACAATGCTCAATATCCTTGATTATTAGAGAAATGCAAATCAAAACTACTCTGAGGAGAAAAGGGAACCCTCCTGCACTGTTGGGTGGGAATGTAAGCTGGTACAACCACTAAGCACAACAATATGGAGGTACCTTAGGAAGCTATACATAGAATTTCCATGTGACCCAGCAATCCCACTCTTGGGCATATATCCAGACAAACCTCTCCTTAAAAATACACATGCACTCACCTGTTCATTGCAGCTCTATTCACAATAGCCAAGACATGGATCAACCCATGTGTTCACTGACAGATGATTGGAT
Organism: Phacochoerus africanus; assembly: GCF_016906955.1. NCBI lineage: Eukaryota > Metazoa > Chordata > Mammalia > Artiodactyla > Suidae > Phacochoerus > Phacochoerus africanus. The sequence continues at coordinate 24,434,914 of NC_062548.1, forward strand.
TAAGAAGATTTGGTATATATACACAATGGAATACTACCCAGCCATGAAAAATGAATGAAATAATGCCATTTGCAGCAACATGGATGGAAGTAGAGACTCTTATACTGAGTGAAGTAAGTCAGAAAGAGAAAGACAAATACCATATGATATCATTTAAATCTGGAATCTAATATGCAGCACCAAGGAACCTTTCCACATGAAAGAAAATCATGGACTTGGAGAATAGACTTGTGGTTGCCAAGGGGGAAGGGCAGGGAGTGGGAAGGACTGGGAGCTTGGGGTAAAGAGATGCAGAATGTTGTCTTCAGGATGTATTAGCAATGGGATCCTGCTGTGTAGCACTGGGAACACTGTCTAGTCATTTATGGTGGAACATGTAATGTGAGAAAAAAAGAATGTATACATGTAAGTGTAACTGTGTCATCAGGCTATACAGTAAAAAAAATACATATAAATAAAAGTTTTTAAAAAATATTGAAAGGACTTCTCTAAATAAAAGTAATAAGAAATAAGACAGAAATCATAATTGAAAAGCAGTCACTTATATAAGGCAGTATACAAAATACCTTCTGTAAAATGATGATAAACGGAGGAATAGAAATAGGACAAACAAGAAAATATTTTTAAAAAGACTTCAAAATCACAGAATTTTGGGAAGGGAAGTAAGAAAAACTGGGCATTTTTTTAAATAATATGTTTGAGGCTATCTGGAATAAATGCTCCTATCAAGGACACAGATTGGATGTTCCCACAGTGGCTTAGCAGAAATGCATCTAACATCCATGAGGACACAGGTTCAATCCCTGGCCTTGTCTAGTGGGTAAAGGATACAGTGTTGACACAAGCTGTGGTGTAGTTCTCAGACATGGCTCAGATCCTGTGTTTCCGTGGCTATGGTGTAGCCATCACCTATAATAGCTCTGATTCAACTCCAAGCCTAGGAAAGTCCATATGCCACATGTATGGCCGTAAAAAGCAAAAAAAAAAAAAAAAAGAGTGGCAGATTGCATAAAAAAGCAAGAACCTACCATATGCTATCTACAAGAGACTCACCTTAGAGGAAAGGACACATATAGATAGAAAGTGAGGGGATGAGAAAAGTTATTTAATGCCAGTGGAAAAGACAGGAAAGAAGGAGTTACTATACTCATATCATACAAAATAGACTGAAAAATGAAGGCCATAAAAAAGACAAAGAAGGACACTATTTAATGAAAAAAGTGTCCATTCAAGAAGAGGATATTACTAGCATCAGAATACATGTCCCTAATATAGGGGCAACCAGATACATACAACCAATACTAACAGACATAACTGGAGAAATTCATGGGAATGAAACAATAGCAGGAGACACAGTAGAAAAGTTAGACTTAATTGACATTTTCATATATTACATCCAAAAAAATAAAAATATACATTCTTTTAGAGTGCACATCAAACATTCTCAAGGATTGTACACATACTGGGGCACAAAACTAATCTCAACAAAATTGAGTGTATAGAAATAATTTCAAGTATCCTCTCTGACCACAATAGCATGAAACTAGAAATCAACCACAGGAAAAGAAATAAGAAAAAACTGACTACATGGCAACTAAACAACAAGCTACTAAAAAATAATTGGGCCAATAAGGAAATCCAAAAGGGAATTAAAAAATACCTCGACATGAATGATAATGAAGATAAAAACATTCAAAATCTATGGGATCCCACAAAACAGTGCTTAGAGGGAAATTCATAGTAATAGAGTATTTCCTCAAAAAAGAAGAACAATCTCAAATGGACAACCTAACCCACCACAAAAGTGAATTAGATAAAGAGGAACAAACAAAACCCAAAGTCAGTAGAAGGAAGGAAATCATAATGATCAGAGAGGAAATTAATAAAATAGAGATTCAAAAAACAATAGAAAAAATCAATAAAACCAAGTTGCTTTTTTGAAAAGGCAAAGAAAATTGACAACTTTCTGGCCATACTCATCAGGAAGAGGAGAGAAACCCAAATAAACAAAATAAGAAATGAAAAAGGAGAACTATCAACAAAAACTACAGAAATAAAAAAAAGCAAATACTATGAACATTTATGTGCCAATGAATTTACAGCCTAGAAGAAATGGTCAACTCTCTAGAGGTTTACAGCTCACAAAGACTGAATCAAGAAGAGATAGATCAATTGAACAGACTGATCACTAGAAGTGAAATTGAATGTGTTATAAAAACACTCCCTACAAACAAAAGTCCAGGACCAGGTGGCTTCACAGCTGAAATCTACCAAACATACAAAGAGGAATTTATACCCATCATTCTTAAACATTTGCAAAAGTTTGAAAAAGAAGAACCACTCACAAAGATATGCTATGAAGCAAACATTACCCTAAAACCAAATCCAAAGATACTACCAAAAATAAAATTATAGGCCAATGTCTTTGATGAATGTAGATTGAAAAATTCTCAACAAAATATTAACCAACCGAATGCAGGAACATATAAAATGATCATACACCATGGCTGAGTGGGATTCATCCCTGTTTCACAAAGATGGTTCAACTGATGCAAATCAATCAACATCATACACCACATTAACAAAGGAAAAGTCAAAAACCACATGATCATCTCAACAGATGCAGGAAAAACATGTGACAAAGTCCAACATCCATTCCTGATTAAAAATTCTTACCAAAGTGGGTGTAGATGGAACATAGCTTAACATAATTAAAGCCATTTATGACAAACCCACAAAAAACATAATACTCAATGGATAAAAGTTGAAAGCCCTCCCACTAAAATCTGGAACAAGACAATGTCCAATCACACCAATTTTATTCAACATATTTTTGGGAGTCCTAGCCACAGAAATCAGACAAAAAAAAGATATAAACAAATTGGAAGAGAAGAGGTAAAATTGTCACTCTATGTACATGACATGTTACTATATATTGAAAACCCTAAGGACTTCACACAAAAATGACTCAAACTGATCAACAAATTCAGCAATGTAGCAGGATTTAAGATTAACATTCAAAAATTGGTTGCATTTCCATATACTCTAAAACTGAAATATTAGAAAAAGAATTAAAAAGAAAAATTACATTTAAAATTGCACCCCTAAAAATTATATACCTAGGAACAAACCTGACCAAGGAGGTGAAAGACATATGTGCTTTCTATATGTCTTAACATTAGACATAAATATTAAACAAGGAAATTATAGAGGATTCAAAGAAAGGGATAGATATTCCATGCTCCCTGTTGGAAGAATTATTATCATAAAAATGGCCATACTACCCAAAGCAATCTACAGATTCAATTCAATTCCTATCAAAGTATCCATGAAGTTTTTCAAAGACCTAGAACAAAAAAAAAATCCAAAAATTTTTATGCAACCACAAATGACCCAGAATTGCCAAAGAAATTCTGAGGAAAACAACCAAGCAGAAGGCATAACACTCCCAGAATTTGGGTTCTATTACAAAGCCACAATATTCAAGACAGTGTGGTACTGGTACCAAAACAGACATACAGACCAATGGAACAGAATAGTGAACCCAGAAATAAACCCAGACACCTATGGTCAGTTAATTTTTGACAAAGGAGGCAAGAATATAAAATGGGAAAAATACAGTCTTTTCAGCAACAGGTTCTGGGAAAACTGGACGGCCACATGTAAATCAATAAAACTGGAACACACCCACACACCATGCACAAAAAGAAACTCAAAATGGATTAAAGACTTAAACATAAGACAAGACACCATCAAACTCCTAGAAGAGAACATAGGCCAAACATTTGCTGATATCAACTGTACAAATTATTTTTAGGTCAGTCTCCAAAGGCAAAAGAAATAAATGCAAAAATAAACCAATGCGACCTAATAAAACTGACAAGATTTGCACAGAAAAGGAAACCATAAAATGAAAATACAACTTAAGGAATGGAAGAAAATAGTTCAAATGATGCAACTGGCAAGGGCTTAATCTCTAAAATATACAAACAACTTATAAAACTCGCCAAAAAAAAAAAACACCCAATTGAAAAATGGCTAAAAGTCCTGAATAGACATTTCTCCAAAGATATACAGAATGTCAATAGGAACATTTAAAAAATGCTCAACATCACTAATTATTAGAGAAATCCAAATCAAAACTACTCTGAGGTACCACCTCACACCTCTCATAATGGCCATGATTAATGTGTCCACAAATAACAAATGTTGGAGAGGGTGTGGAGAAAAAAGAACCCTCTTACACTGTTGGTCAGAATATAAATTAGTAAAACCACTGTGGAAAGCAGTATGGAGGTACCTCCAAAAACTAAATATAGAGCTACCATATGATCCAGCAATCCCATTCTTGGGCATATATCCAGAAAAAACTTTCCATGAAAAAGACATATGCCCCCCATATGTTCATTGCAGCACAATTCACAATAGGCAAGACATGGAAACAATCTAAATGTCCATAGACAGATGAATGGATTAAGAAATGGTGGTATATATACACAATATAATACTACTCATCCATAAAGTAAATAATGCCATTTGCAACAACATGGATGGAATCAGAGTCTCTCATACTAAGTGACATATGTCAGAAAGAGAAAGACAAATACCATATGATATCCCTTATATCAGGAATCTAATATATGGCAGAAATGAAACTTTCCACAGAAAAGTAACACATGGACTTGGAGAATAGACTTGTGGATTCCAAAGGGGAGTAGGAGAGACTTGGAATCTGTTAATACATGCCTAATTTTGCATTTGAAATAATAAGCAATGAGATTTTATATATATATATATTATATATATATAAAATTTGTGTGCCTGGGTCACTTTGCTCTACAGTAGAAAATTTACTGAACACTGTAAACCAACTATAATAGAAAAAAATTAAAATCATTAAAAATAGAAAAAAATATTGGCCAATATATTTGAGGACTATAGATATAAAAATTGTCAAAAAAATTTTAGCCAACTGAACACAGAAACACATAAAAAAAGTTGTACACCATAACCAAGTGGGTTTCATCCCAAATTTACAATAATGGTTCAATGTACACAATTCAATCAATGTCTTACACCACATTAACAAAAAAACATCAAAACCAATGTGATCATCTCAATAGACGAGGATAAAATTTTGACAAAATCCAACATCCATTTATAATAAAAACTCTAACCAAACTGGGATAGAGCGAATGTAACTTATACTACATGCCATTTATAACAAACCCATAGCCAATATAATAATCAATGGAGAAAAGCTAAAAGCCTTTGTGTTAAAATCTGGAATAAGACAGGACACACACTCTCACCACTTTTATTCAACTTGGTGTTGGAAGTCCTGACTACAGAAATCAGACAAACAAAGGAAATAAAATGTATCTAAACTGGAAGAGAAGATGTAATATTGTCACTCTATCCAGTTGACATAATACTACATATGTGGAAAACCATAAGGATGCCACACCAAAAAACTCCTCAAACTGATCAATGAATTCATAAAAGTAGCAGGATATAAGATTATTTTTAGAAATCAGTTGCATTTCTGTATAGTAACAATGCAATATTAGAAAAGGAATATAAAAATATGATACCTTTTAAGATTGCACTCGAAATAATAAATACCTAGGAAAAAACCTGACCAAGCAGGTGAAAGATTTATATGCTGAGAACTACAAAACATTAATCAAAGAACTAAAAATGATTCAAAGAAATGGAATGATTTCCCATGCTCATGGATTTGAAGAATTAATATCATTAAAATGTCCATACTACTCATAGCAATCTGCAGATTTAATGTGATCCCCACCAAATTACCAATGACATTTTTCACAGAACTAGAACAAACAATCCAAAAGTTTATATGGAACCACAGAAGACCCAGAACTGCCAAAGCAATCCTGTGGAGGGTGGGCAGGGGATAAGCAGGAGGCATAACTCTCTCAGACTTCAGATAATTTTACAAAACTACTGCAATCAAGGCAGTGTGGTACCAATACCAAAACAGATATAGGGACAATGGAACCAAATAGAGAGCCCAGAAATAAATCCAGATACTTATGGTTAATTAATCTCCAACAATGGTGATGAGAATACAAAATGGGAAAAAGTCTCTTCAGCAAGTAGTGTTGGGATGACTGTACAGCTGCATATAAATCAATGAAACTAGAAAAAACCCTCACACTATGCACAAATATAAATTGAAAATGGATTACAAACTTAAGAAAAAACACCATAAAATTCCTAAAACAGAATATAGGCAAAAAATTCTATGACATCAACCATACAAATGTTTTCTTATATCAGTAGCCTTAGGCAATAGAAATAAAAACAAAAATAAACCAATGGAACCTAATCAAACTTACAAATGTTTTGCACAGAAAAGGAAATCATTAATAAAAGATAACCTACAGAATGGGAGAAAATAGCTACAAATGATGCAACCTACAAAGGCTTATTCTCCAAAATATACAAACAACTCATGACACTCAACAACAAAAAAACAAAGAACCCAATTGAAAAATGGGCAGAAGACCTGAATAGACATTTCTCCAAAGAATACATATGGATTGCCAATAGGCACATGAAAAGTGGTCAGCATCACTGGTTACTAGAGAAATGCAGATCAAAACTATAATGAGGTACCACCTCACACCAGTAAGAATGACCATCATTAACAAGTCAACAAATAACAAATGCTGGAGACGGTGTGGAGAAGAGGATACCTTCCTGCACTTTTGGTGGGAATGTGAATTGGTACAAGCACTATGGAAAACAGTTCCTCAAAAAAGTAAAATCAGAAATACTTATCCAGCATTCTCACTCCTGGGCATATATCCAAACAAAACTGCAACTCAAAAAGATACATGTACCCCTATGTTTATTGCAGCATTATCCACAGTAGCCAAGACATGGAAACAACCTAAATGTCCATCCAAAGATGAACAGATTAAGAAGATGTGGTGCATATATGTGATGGAATACTACCCATCCATAAAGAAGAACAAGATAATATAACTTGTGGCAACATGGATGGAACTGGAGATTCTCATAAAAAATGAACTAAGTCCAAAAGAGAAAGACAGACACCATATTATATCATTTATCTATGGAATCTAAACTATGGCACATATGAACCTATCTATAGAATAGAAACAGAATCACAGGCATGGAGAGTAAATTTATGGTTGCCAATGGGAAGGGGGAGGAAGTGGGATGGACTGGTAGTTTGGTGTTAATAAATGCAAACTCTTACATTTAGAGTGTACAGATAATGAGGTCCTGCTGTACAGCATAGGAAAATATGACCAATCACTTGTGATGGGGCATGATGAAAGATAATATGAGAAAGTGTATAGATGTATGACTGGGACACTTTGCTGTATAACAAAAATTGACAGAACACTGTAAATTAGCTATAACAAAAATTGAATTATAATTGAGCTATACTATTAGTTTCAGGTGTACAACATAGCAATACAATATTTCTATAGATTATACTCAAGATTTTTATAAAATGTTAACTGCATTCCTTGTGCTGTACAGTATATAATTTTAGCTTATTTATTTTATACATAGCAGTTTGTAACTCTTAATCTCCTAAACTATCTCAACCCTAACACTTTCTCCCTCCCCATTGGCAACCACATTTTATTCTCTGTATCTGTAAGTCAGTTTGAGTTTTGTTATATTCATATATTTTTCATTTATAAGATGGCTATATATGTTATAATATAAATTATTTATCTTTTTCTGACCTACTTTACTAAGCATAATACTGTCAAGATCTACCAGTATTAAAAATAGCAAAAATTTCAATTTTTATGGATGAATACTATTCTATTGTGTATATAGGCCAATCTTCCTTATCATGATAGATACTTAGGTTGCTTTCCTATCTTCTCTTTTATAAATAATGCTGCTATAAACATTGGGTTGTATGAGTCTTTTTTAATTGATGTTTTCATTTTTTTATTAATACACAGGAAAATAACTGATGGATCATACAATAGTTCAGTTTTTGAATGGCTGTTTTTCACAGAGACTGCACTGATTTTCATTTCCACCTACAGTGTTCCCTTTTCTCTATATCCTTGACAACTTTTTTTAAATTGTTTAATTTTCTTTTTTTTTTTTTTCTAAAAGTGCTGCACCCATGGCATATGGAAATTCCTAGGCTAGGGTTCCAATTGGAGCTACAGCTGCCAGCCTATACCAGAGATGCAGCAACACAGGATCTAAGCTGCATCTATGACCTACTCCACAGCTCATGAAACACCAGATCCTTAACCCACTGAGCAAGGCCAGGGATTGAACCCACATCCTCAGAGATCCCAGTCAGTTCATTAACTGCTGAGCCATGACCGGAAATCCCTTGTGATATTTTTTTAATGACAACCATACTGACACATGTGAGGTGATGCCACATTGTAGTTTTCACTTACATTTCTCTGATGATTTGCAACAGTGAGCATCTTTTCTTGTGCCTGTTATCCATTTTCATATCTTTAGTCAAATGTCCCTTCAGATCCTCTCCTTATTTTTTAATTAGGCTGTTTTTTTTTTGTTTATTATTGCATTGAGTTGTGTGATCTGTTTGGTGTTTTTGTTTTTTGTTTCTTTGTGTGATTTTTGTTGCTTTTTAGGGCCACACCCATGGCATATGGACGTTTCCAGGCTAGGGTCACTACAACTGCTGGCCTACACCACAGCCACAGCAACCTGGAATCTGAGTAATGACTGTTACCTACACAACAGCTCATGGCAACCACACCCAGGCCCACCGAGTGAGGTCTGGGATCAAACCCACATTCATGGATAGCAATTAAATTTGTTTCCACTGTGCCACAATGGAAACTCCCCATTTACAAACATTTTCACTCATATCCAGAGAAAACTTTCCAAGAGAAACTGGAAGCCCTTTCCAGTGAGATCCCTGCACAGTTGTTCTAACAATGTTCTCCTGTGGATGGAGTTGCAATGCAGGAAGTATGATGTATAGAGTGATTGGTAACATCTATCAGACAAGCTTGCTTTTGTACACGGTGGGTGATGATGAGCTAAGCTCATAACATCGGCATGGATAGCATAGTCAAATATGTTTGTTCTCTGAGAAAAGTGTTCAAAAGTTTCTAGCCAGAGCAAAGCACCACTAGGCCTGGCATTTTTTTGAGTGAGTGGAATACAGGTTGGAATTAGGAAGCACAGAGTCTGTTATTTAAGACACGTCATAGTACTCAAAGCAGAGGAACAGAAGAGCCAAATAAGCTCTGTGGTTCCGCTGTGATTAAGAGAGGGTATGAGAAAGGCACTTTGCACCAAGGAAATATTTACTCTGGAAGGAGCATCATACTCAAGTCTCAAGTGGGCAGGATTTCTTTCTTAGATTTGAATCACTAGAGCAGGCATAGTCTTGCTGCCTGCTGACCCCAATACCAATAACTGGCTGATATTTTGGAGTTGAGACCTCTTTCACCCATATACAATGAGTACTTTCTGAGAGAAACAAGATGCCCTTTTGAGTTTCATAAGTTCATTTCTCTCAGGCACTACAGTGATACCAATGAAAAAACAACACAACCACAAATTTATATTTTGTTCCAAAATATATTTATTTCCTCAGTGAAATGTCACATACAACTGGAAAATTGTATTCCTAGATGGTACATAAGAAAGAAGAGTTAGAAGGAAAGAATTCCTTAAGGCTTGAGCAGGGTGGTACCCCTCTAGGCACCCATGCTTCCTGACAATCTTTGTGGAGCTTGGCAATACTCATGTAGGCATGGAAGTTGTCACCCACATTCTTCTTGCCTTGGTCTGGCTGATGGACATAATGAGCATTGCTTGCCCTTCTCCTTGTTTCACCCATTTCTCTGCATCCCAGAGAAGAAGCCCATAAAGGGAGCTTCAAGGGAAGGTTCTATTTGTCCTGAGCCCGAGGCCCTGGTGAGCTTGGGGGGACTACACCACTAAGGGGGACTTCCATGTTTCCCACAAGTTCCTGTTCTTCAGCATCTACATTCAAAAAGTCATGCCTTTTCCAGAATGTCTGTCTGACAAACTTCATCTATGAGGCTTGGTGAGGGTCAAAGGGCTGTGTGATGGTGCTACAGGTTCAGGGGTGTATACATCTCTTGACTTGATGGTGCCTGCTGCCACCATGCATTTGCATAAGCCTGTACAGGCTGAAGAATTGCGCCTTGAAAACAGGCTTCCCACTGTCAAAGACAACTTGGGCCCCAACCCCACAATTGTAGGCTTTGGAGTTGCATGGCTGAGCCAGATATTGTGGAGCATTGTCAATGTTGGGCTGAAGAGCACCCTGGAGACTGTGTGCTGCCATGCTAGCAGGCATGTTGTTCTCCCGGCATGCTCCTAATTGCAACAGGGGCCAGAGAGCTGTGTGAATAGTGGAGAGACCATCTCTGAGAATGGGTCCCATGGAGGATTGACTCAGAACTATTCCTGGAGATTGAGGCTTCACTCTTCCCTGCAGACCTGGGCTGGGATGGACCATGATAAACAACAAGAGCTGGCCCACACAACCCCTGCAGTGTGACCCAGGCACACACAAAAAAAGATGGAGGACAAAGGAGGAGCAGCTGCAGCAGAGGATTGCATGTCCTGGGTTGGATTCAGGGAGGAAAAAGATGAGACTCCCTGTGGAGAGAAGGAGAAATTTGGTTCAATGGAGAGGTCAGGGCTGGTCTGGTATCAGGGTCTCCAGTCAGGACATCCACAGACCCACTTGCTTTCTGCTCCAAGTGTTGAGATCTTCAGTTCTGAAACCATATATAGGGAAGAAAAAGGGAGACAGGCACATCAGAAGTGCAACAATCCAGTTTGATTTGCCACTGTCCTTACACCTGCCCTCTGGAACTGTTAGGCAAATCTCAGAGGGATTTCATCAAGACCTGTCACTTTGGTTCTTGAAGATGTGGGACAAAGTCAGGGCAACATTGATCTCCCAGTTTTAGGGGGACCCCTAATTGATTTGACCTGGCTCTAAGTTTAGGCCCCTTAAAAGCTGTCCAGCCCCTCCATTTCCCTCTCCTCTTCTGGAAATGGATGCCTTAGATCAGCCATCTCAGCAAATTTCTAACAGCAATAGAAAGCCCCTACCCCCCAAAGCCTACCCCTATCCAGCCCCATCCTATCCCAGGGCCTAAAACTTTCCTTGAGGGACAAGTCATGTTCCACCCAACTGAGAACTTACCTGGATTTGGGGTTCTATAAATACTGTCCAATAAGCCAATTACTCCCTGGCAGCAATGCACAGGATCCTTATTTGATGAAAAGAAATGAATGTCCTCTTTCCCCTGCCCTCCCTCTGGAAGCCTTCTAAAGTAGATCATATAAAGAGAGGTAATTTTTTCTGAATGGACTTTCAAGGCAGTCAGATACCTTATTCAATTATACATCTTTTTGTACAGATGTACACACACATGCACTCACATACACATATTGTTTATCATCACCTAGTTAAGGAGAGTGGAGGGCCCTAGTTAGGGTCAGTGCAGGGATTTAGTTAGGGGCAGTATAGTGCTTTAGTTTAGGACAGTGCAGGGCCCAGTTTAACCAGAGTCTGGGGCCCTATTTGCGGTGGGTGAGGTTTAGAGGTTTAGCTATTAGGTGTTAGACTGTTAGTAATTAATTAGGGCTGGTGTTAGAGGTTAGTTAGGGTTGGGATTAGTGTTAGGATTTATGGAGGACACCCAAAGAGAGGATATTTTCCCACTGTATGATGTCCTAACTGAAGAATTTTGACTCTGTACATCAACTATACTCCAATACAATTTAAAAATTATTTAAAAAATAAAAAAAAACATAAAATATTTTTAAAGGGGTAGAAAAAAGATCCAAGTAACCACTTTTGGTCAGACCTAGATTTGAAATGACCAGTGATTTTCAAAGGAGAGACTTAGGTACTGAGGATAGTACAGACAGAGAAGAGACCATGCCAGGACACAGCCAGATGTTGGACATCTGAGGCCAAGGAGAGAGGCATTAGTGAGTAGTGAATTGGCACCCACCTTGATCTTGGACTTTTGAGCCTCCAGAACAATGAGAAAATGGACATATTTTCCAGGTTGAAACCCTCCAGTCTGTGCTATTTGCTTATGACAACCCAACCCTATTCAACCAAGACAGGCACTGGAGAAGACCAACAATGTGGAGATTTCTTTTTGTAGACATTTCTGTCCAAGTCACACAGGCTCTTACCCTACAACACAGCTCCCTGAGGTTGACCCACCCAAAGAAGGTGAAAATGTGTTTTTGCACACAAAAAAACCTGCAGCCAGACATATATGGAATTTGTGTTCACTATTGCCCAAAGGCAGAAGCAAGAAAATGGTCTCTATAGTACAAAAGTCAAAGAAAGTATGTTGCATCCAGACACTGAAATGTGGTTGGGCACTTGAGAGAAAAGAGAACATCTAGCTACAGCAAAATATGCTGGTCATCCTGTGCTTAGGGACCAAGTGAAAGAAGCCAGCATGGAATGGCTACTGACCCTAGGGTTCCAATGATAAGGACAGAATGAAAAGGGTGATGAAGTAGACACAATCAGAACATTGGTATCTTCCAGGGATGAAGGTGTGGGAAGGTATGTACTGGCAGATCTCAGAGCAGGTGGAGGGCAGGAAAACCATTCCTGTGGTGTGATACTGACTGGTGGATGCATGTCATTCTTTAGGAGTGGCCAAAATCCATCAGATAGACAAAAGACAAAATGATGGGTTGTAGAAATGATGGGCTTTGTGGGATAATGACATGTCAATGTGTGTTCCTTTCCTGAAACCAAGGTAACTCTGTGGAGGTCCTAAAAGAAACCCACAAGGGTCTTCAAATGATGCAGTTGGTAAAAGGGGAAGCATTCCATTTAGGCCCACCTATCTATTTCCAGGAAGAGGTCTTGAGAAGATGATGTGCTGGATCACCCTAGGCTGAGGAAGAAGGTCCCCCAGAGAAGTAATTCTTCCAGTTTTCTGTATCTCCCTCCCCAAGCCAGTACATTGTGAAAGCACCTACAGAGGTCTTGTTACCTATCCAGTGGGCTCTTTGGCATGATTATGAACATATCTTTAAATGGAGCTTTTGAGATCTCTCTTCCTCTGGGGGGTCTATATTTCCATTGTCTGAAAGTGGGAATTTTGGGAAATGCTGTAGGAAAGAGAATTTGGGGAGTTTGGCCTGGGCCTCTGCCCCACACTGTTCACCCCCTCTAACACTTCCCCTTGTGTGTGGGAGGAATACCACCCAAGTGGGCTGAGGCATCAGTGACTCCCCAGGTGGGGGCAGCCAGGATGTGGCATCCCTATATTAAAGGGCTGGGCCTTTCCTTGGATCACCGAGATCCCACCTCTGAGGGGACTGCAGCAGAGGAGATTCTCCATGGCTGACTCTGAAGAAGAAAGTATGCAGTCAGTGCCAGAGCTTTCTGACCTATGTACTCTAAAGCAGTAAGTCCTTGAGCTTTGTTTAAGGTTCTGAGTTTGTGCAATTGGTTATCCATCAATAGAAAAGGAATTTCTCTGGGGGCCTCTTTCTTTGCAGTCTGTGGTTGTGGTGGGGGTGACGGAGTATGTGTCTGTGTTGTGTGTGTTTGTGTCTGTGATTGCACATGCCTTTGTGTGTAGAAATTGAGTAGCCAAACTGACCCTTCCCTCTTCTGAACTTTGTAGGTCTTGTCCTCCTGCAGCCAAAAGACTAAAAAGGGACACCAAGGGCAAGAGACCAAGGAAACCCCAAGTGGAGGAAGAGGAGGTTCACAAGACACAAACCCTCTTGTCTTCCATGAGCCAGGAGCAGCTGGACTGTTATGAAGTGTATCGCCAGTCAGCCTTTCCCAAGGCAACCATGAAATTTCTGATGCAGAGTACGGCCAGCCCAGTGATGTCCCAGAATATGGTCATTGCCATGTCCAAAGTGGCCAAGATCTTCATCAATCAGGTGGTTAAAGAGGCCCTGGATATGTGAGTAGTGGGGGTATACCCGCCTCCAACCCAAACAGGTTGTTTACCTGTTTGGAGGTTACACTCCAGAGGTCAAATGCCCAGCACCAGGAACAAATAGACTGTGTTCTTCTAGGCCAAGGCCACGAAGATCCTATTGCCCAGGAACCCATCATGCTGCCAGAGTCTGTAACCAACCTTCTGACTTACTCTAGAGGTACAGTCATCCAGGCCCTGTGCTGTTTTCCAAGGTATAGACAGGTAAGTCCATGGAACAGAGTCCCATGCCTGTAAATAAACCAGCAATGAAAGAGTCCATGTATAACTGACAAATGCAAATCAACACAGTGGAGCAAATGAAAGTCCTTTCCAGCACTTGTGCTGGAACAACCAATGATCCATGTGAAGAAAGAGAGAAAGGAAGCAAATATGGTCAATGAGCATGCATCAGGAGCAGCTGCTGCACTAGAAGACATGGGGAAACATCCCCAAAAGGCAAAGGGATGAAGTTTTGCCACAAAACACTGGAACTACCACATGATCAAGCAGTCCTGTTCTGGCCAAGGCACAGGGCACAGCAGCTAGGAGGCAGAGCAGCAAGTATGTATTCCAGGGAGAAACAAGAGGAGTACTGTGGGAATACCAGAACATACCCTGAAGTCACTGTTAGATAAATGGGAAAGGTGGGGGTGTACTGCAGCCTGTGACTTGAGAGAGGTTCCCTCTGTGATGCATCCACACAGGCAGACTTCTAGGGATGGACCAAGAATAACTGGGGGCCATGGGAGACTCCCTGAGGGCTCATGAGCCCAGGAAGTACCCTAGGGAAGAGACAGACAGGGAATTCTCCTAAGGAGGAATGGTTCGCTGAAAGCTGGGGGCTGGTCCACACTGGGGTCTCTGCCTGGGAGGGCTGACAATAGAGAAGCCAGGCACCATGGAAACCTGCCTGAGGGCTGGGAGTGATAATATGAAAGACTCTGAGAAGGGCATGGGGAGATTTTCAAGGGAGAGGAGTGGCTTCCTGGGGTCCAGGGGCTCTCCTGAACCAGTCTCTCTCCTGTGAGGGGTCAGGGGAGAAAAGCTTGGTGATATGGGGAAACACTGGAGGGCCAAGGGCAGCAAGCCCAACAGAGACCCTGCAGAAGAAACAGGGGAGGTGGCTGGGTGAATTTTCTGAAGAGGGCCATGGCCCAAGTCCTGAAGGATCCTGGAACATTGGGAGAGTTGCTACATCCTGTATGTCAGCAACAGGCACACACTTCTGTTTTACAGTTGCATGATTTTCTAGTTATCAGCCCAAGAAACCCACTCAGAATTTCCTTGGTTAGTGTAAGGGAAATCAGGACCCTACACATGTAGTGGGCCCTTTTCCCATACACAAGCTACATATTACTCAGGGTTTCAACATTTGCAAGAGCTCTATTCATTCTCCCTGTTTAAGAAGGCTGTACTGGTGCCACACTATCACCTTACAACACTTGAAATATTAAGCATTTCATGTTGCCACATTAAGGGAGAATTCAGCTTGGGTTGAAGGCATCATCTGTGTACTTAGGGATCTTGAAGTCTCAGTGGACTTTTTAAGATACCACCTGCCTCATAACCCCATGAATGCTCACATCCCAAGGTATATTTGATTGTTAAGTGATGCACAGAGTGATGAGGAATCCAGGATAACCAGTGTATTTGAAGTGCCAATGATCCTATGTCCTGCATTTCACAGTAATTGTCCTAGCTAGCTGAATTCTTCATTGACATATGAGCACACTGATTCAACGCTGAGGACTAAGAGGATATTTGGTTTGGGCAGAATCCCCTATGGAGGGGAAAGTCATACCCCAGCATGGCACATCTCCTGGATGCCATTTTTCATGATGAGGCATCCAGTAGAAACTTATAAGATTGTTTTCACATATTCCAAAATCATTCTGGTATTCCCACTTCCCCAGAAACAGATAATTTGCATGTACATAGCATGTCCTACAGCTGTATTATAAATATCTTCCAACAGCCAGTGTGAACTGAGACACATTGTAGTGCCACAGCCAGGGGGCATGAAGATTTTAGGAAAAAGTAAAGGCTTCACAAGTTCCCTCAAGTCATACAGCAATGATTTCAAGGCAGGAGGGAAACCCCTCAGGCTGTTGAAACCTCCACAGCAAGGAAGCACTAGATACTTGGAAAGAGGGAGACAGAAAATAACATGTGAGGAGACGGGATTAAGATGGCAGAAGAGAAGGACTGGAGCTCAACTTCTCTCCTAAAAACAACAAAATTCACAACTAAAGGCTGAGCATTCTTCACCCAAATGGACTGGAAACCTTAAAAAAGTTACCCTACTCCAGGAGAAAAAGAAGAGGCCACATCAAGAGGTAGGAGGGGTGATTTTGTGATATAAACAACCCCATACCTCCTGGGTGGGAAGCTCCACAGACTGGAAACTAACTGGTTCACAGAGACTCACCTACAGGAGTGAGAGTTCTGAGCCCCACATCAAACTCTCACGTGTGGGGATCTGGCATGGGGAGAAAGAGCCCCTGGAGCATCTGGCATTGAAGGCCAGTGGGGCTTGTGTGCAGGAGCTCTATGGGTCTGGGGAAAATGGAGACTGCATTCTTAAAGGGCGCACACAGACTTTCACATGCACTGGGTCCCAGGGCAAAGCAAAGTCTCCATGGGAATCTGGGTCAAACCTGCCTGCAGTTCTTGGAGAACATCCTGGGAAAACAGGGGTGAATGTGGCTTGTTGTGAGGGAAGGACATTGAAACAAAGCTCTCGGGAATATTCAGCAGCAGTGCCTTTCTCTGGAGGTGGCCATTTTGGGAAAATTTGGCCCCACCTGTCAGTCACCCTCTGAGAAGCCCCAGGGCAAACAACAACCCAGGTGGGATCACAGACCCACCCCTCAGTAAACATGCTACCTAAAGACTCCTCAGGCACACAACTGCCTCTAAGCCTATCAAGAGACTAAGCCCCACCCACCAGAGGGTTTAGAATTGGCTCCACCTACCAGGGGGCAGGCATCAGCCCCTCCCATCAGGAAGCCTACAGCAAGCCCCCATACTGACTTCAGCCACAAGGGGGGCAGACATCAGAAGTACAAGAGGCTACAACTTTATTATCTGTAAGAAGGTCACCACACCAAAAACCTATAAAAATGAAAAGACAGAGAACTATAACTCAGATGAGGGATAAAGGGAAAACCCCGGAAAATCAGCTAAGTGAGGAGATTCTCAGCCTTCAGGAAAAAGTCTTTAGACTGTTGATGCTGAAGATGCAAGACTTTGGAAATAAACTGGAGGCAAAGATGGATAACTTACAGGACACTCTGACCAAAGAGATACAAGATATAAAACTTAAACCAGAAGAGATGCAAAATATAATAACTGAAATAAAAAATTCACTAGAAGCAGTTAACAGCAGAATACAGGAGGCAGAGGACCGAGTAAGCAAGTTGGAGGACAGATTAGTGGAAATTACAGATGCAGAACAGAAAAGAGAAAAAAGATTGAAAACAAATGAAGAGAGTCTCAGAGAACTCTGGGAATATGTGAAATGCACCAACATACGTATTATAGGGGTACCAGAAGGAGAAGAGAGAGGTGGACAGAAAAAATATTCCAAGAGATAATAGCCAAAAACTTCCCTAACACGGGGAAGGAATCACTCACTCAAATCCAGGAAGCACAACGAGTACCATATAAAAGAAACCCAAGGAGGAATACACTGAGATGCATATTAATCAAACTGACCAAAATTAAAGACAAAGAGATAATCTTGAAAGCAGCTAGGGAAATGAAACAACGTACAAGGGAACCCCAGTAATGTTATTGGCAGATTTTTCAACAGAAACTCTGCAGTCCAGAAGGGAGTGGCATGATATACTTAACACAATGAAAGGAAAAAACCTCCAACCAAAATTACTCTACCTCGCAAGGCTCTCATTCAGATTTGAAGGAGAAATCAAAACCTTCACAGATAAGCAAAAGCTGAGAGAATTCAGCAACACTAAACCAGCCTTACAACAAATACTAAAGGAACTTCTATAGGCAGAAAAGAACAAGAGAAGAAGGAAAGAAAAAAAAGAGCATCAAAAACAAATCCAAAGCAATTAATAAAATGGCAAAAAGAACATACATATCAATAATTTCCTTAAATGTGAATGGACTAAACGCCCCAACCAAAAGACATAGACTGGCTGAATGGATACAAAAACAAGACCCATATATATACTGTCTTCAAGAGACCCACTTCACTTCTAGAGACACATACAAATTGAAAGTGAGAGGATGGAAGAAAATATGTCATGCAAACGGGGATCAAAAGAAAGCTGGAGTAGTAGCAATAGTCATATTAGACAAAATTGACTTTAAAATGAAGAATATTTTAAGGGACAAAGAAGGACATTACATAATGAGCAAAGGATCAATTCAAGAAGATGATATGACAATTTTAAATATCTACGCACCCAACACAGGTTCACCACAATATATAAGGCAACTGCTAACAACCTTAAAAGGAGAAATCGACAATAACACAATCATAGTGGGGGACTTTAACACCCCACTCACAGCAATGGACAGATCTACCAGACAGAAAATCAATAAGGAAACACAGGCCCTGAATGATGCATTAAACAGATCGACTTAATACATATTTATAGGACATTCCATCCAAAAGCAACAGAATACACATTCTCCTCGAGTGCACATGGAACATTCTCTAAGATTGATCATATCCTGGGCTACAAATCCAACCTCAGTAACTTTAAGAAAATTGAAATCATATCAAGCATCTTTTCTGACCCCAACGCTATACAACTGGAAAACAATAACAAGAAAAAAACTGCAAAAAACACAAACACATGGAGACTGAACAACATGCTACTAAACAACCAATGGATCACTGAAGAAATCAAAGTGGAAATTAAAAAATACCTAAAAGCAAGTGACAACAAAGATATGACACTCCAAAACCTATGGGATGCAGCAAAAGCCCTTCTAAGAGGAACGTTTATAGCAATACAAGCCCACCTCAGGAAACAAGAAAAAGCCCAAACAAGCTAACTTTACATGTAAAGCAGCTCAAGAGAGAAGAACTGATAAGACCTAAATTTAGTAGAATGAAAGAAATCATAAAGATCAGAGCAGAAATCAATGAAATAGAAACAAAGAAAACCATAGAAAAAAATCAATGAAACGAAAAGCTTGTTCTTTGAAAAGATCAACAAAATTGATAAACCCCTAGCCAGACTTACCAAGCAAAAAAGAGAGAGGACAAAAATCAATAAAATTAGAAATGAAAAAGTAGAAGTAACAACAGACATCACAGAAATACAAAGGGTCATAAGAGACTACTATATGCAACTATATGCCAATAAAATGGAAAACCTAGAAGAAGTGGACAAATTCTTAGAAAAGTACAATCTTCCAAGACTAAACCAAGATGAAATAGAAAAGATGAATAGACCCATCACAAGAACTGAAATTGAAACTGTGATTAAAAAACTTCCAACACACAAAAGCCCAGGACCAGATGGCTTCACAGGTGAATTCTATCAAACATTTATAGAAGCACTAACATCTCTCCTTTTGAAACTATTTCAAAAAATTGCAGAGGAAGGGATACTCCCAAACTCATTCTATGAGGCCACCATCACCCTGATACCAAAACCAGACAAAGATTCCACAAAAAAAGAAAAGTACAGGCCAATTTCACTGATGAACATCAATGAAAAAACTTCAACAAAATACTAGCAAACCACATCCAACCATACATTAAAAGGATTGTACATCATGATCAAGTGGGATTTATCCCGGGGATCCAAGCGTTCTTCAATATCCGCAAATCCATCAGTGTGATACACCACATTAACAAACTGAAGAAGAAAAACCATATGATCCCCTCAATAGACACGGAAAAAACCTTTGACAAAATCCAACACGCATTTCTGATAAAAAAAAACCTTCAGAAAGTGGGCATAACGGGAACCTACCTCAACATGATAAAGGCCATATACAACACACCCACAGCGAACATCCTTCTCAATGGTGAAAAGCTAAAAGAATTCCTGCTGAGATCAGGAACAAGACAAGGATGTCCACTCTCACCACTACTCTTCAACATAGTTCTGGAAGTCCTAGCCACAGCAATCAGAGAAATAAAAGAAATAAAAGGAGTCCAAATTGGAAAGGAAGAAGTCAAACTATCCCTATTTGCAGATGACATGATACTATACCTAGAGAATCCTAAAGACTCGACAAGAAAATTGTTAGAGCTCATCCACAAATTTGGCAAAGTCACAGGATACAAAATCAATACACAGAAATCCACAGCATTTCTATATACTAACAATGAAAGAGCAGAAAAGGAAATTAGGGAAGTAATCCCATTTACCATCACATCCAAAACAATAAAATACCTAGGAGTAAACCTACCTAAAGAGACAAAAGACCTGTACTCTGAAAACTATAAGACTCTGATGAAAGAAATCAAAGTTGACACAAATTGATGGAAAGATATACCATGATCATGGATTAGAAGAGTTAATGTTATCAAAATGACTGTACTGCCTGAGGCAATCTACAGAGTCAATGAAATCCCTATCAAATTACCAAGGACATTTTTCACAGAACTCGACCAAAATATTTTAACGTTTGTTTGGAAGCACAAAAGACCCAGAATAGCCAAAGACATCCTGAAAAAGAAAAATGGAGATGGAGGAATCAGGCTCCCCGACTTCAGACTATACTACAAGGCAACAATCATCAAAACCGCATGGTACTGGCACAAAGACAGACATGTAGATCAGTGGAACAGGATAGAAAGCCCAGGAATCAACCCACGCACCTACAGTCAACTCACCTATGACAAAGAAGGCAAGAATATATAGTGGAGAAAGGACAGCTTGTTCAGTAAGTGGTGCTGGGGAAATTGGACAGCCACATGGAAAAGAATGAAATGAGAACACTCCCTAACACTATACACAAAATAAACTCAAAATGAGTTAAAGACCTAGATATAAGACCAGACCCTATAACACTCCTAGAGGAAAACATAGGCCAAACACTCTCTGACATAAATGACAGCAACATCTTCTCAGATCCACCTCTTAGAGTATTGACAACAAAAACAAAAATAAACAAATGGGACCTAATCAAACTGAAAAGTTTCTGCACAGCAAAGGAAACCCTAAATGAAATGAAAAGACAACCCACAGAATGGGAGAACATCTTTGCAAGTGAATCCACTGACAAGGGATTCATCTCCAAAATTTATAAACACCTTCTGCAGCTCCATACCAAAAAAACAAACAAGCCTATCAGAAAATGGGCAGACGATCTAAACAGACAGTTCCCAAAGAAGACATACAGATGGCCAAGAAACACATGAAAAGATGTTCAACATCAGTCATTATTAGAGAGATGCAAATCAAAACCACAATGAGGTACCACCTTACACCAGCCAGAATGGCCATCATCCAAAAGTCTACACACAGTAAGTGCTGGAGAAGGTATGGAGAAAAAGGAACCCTAGTACACTGTGGTGGGATTGTAAATTGGTGCAACCACTGTGGAAAGCAGTATGGAGATTCCTCAGAAAACTAAACATAGAACTCCCATTTGATCCAGCAATCCCACTCCTGAGCATCTACCCAGAGAAAACCAAGGCTCACAAAGACACATGTACTCCGATGTTCATTGCAGCAATCTTTACAATAGCCAAGACATGGAGACAACCTAAATGTCCATTGACAGAGGAGTGGATCCAGACGATGTGGTACATATACACAATGGAATATTACTAAGCCATTTTAAAAAAATTAAATACCAGCATTTTTAGCAACACGGATGGACCTAGAAACTATCATGCTAAGTCAGCCATACAATGAGACACCAACATCAAATGCTTTCACTGACATTGGAATCTGAGAAAAGGACAGACGGAACTTCTTTGCAGAACAGATGCTGACTCACAGACATTGAAAAACTTATGGTCTCCGGAGGAGACAGTTTGGGGGGTGGGGGGGGTGTGCTTGGGCTATGGGATGGAAATCCTGTGAAATCAGGTTGTTATGATCATTATACAACTACAGATGTGATGATAAATTCGTTTGAGTATTGAATATATATATAAAAAGAAAATAACATGTGAGGCACCACATGGTCTCCACCTCATTACCAACCACCACATTCCTCCATCTACTACAACTTATAGGAAGCAGACGTTAGTGTTGAACTCATGTGAGGGTAACCTACCAGGCAGTGGCCAAACACCCCTGAGGCATACTGATGTCTGAAGTCACCCACAACCCCCACCCTTCACTACACGTTCATCCCACTTCTTGCCACAGAGAATGGGGCTAAAATGGGAAGGGGGGAAAAAGAACACAGGGAAATATATCCAGACAGGAGCAAGATACAGGTTTGGAGGAGAAATGCGTAGAGGGGTTGCAGGATTGAAGCTGATGACCTAGGAACTAGTACAGGATGGGAAGAGGCAGGCAGCAGGGGCTCCATAATAGTCAAGACCCTGCATGACCACAACCACCACACCTAAGAGCTTAAGAAGTGCAGAAGTTTCAGAGGGATGACTTGGCCAGAGATGAAGTCATTGGGGTGGGGGTAAATGGTTATCTGGCAGGAGCAACATGTTGAAGGCATTAAGGACATGGTCACTCAGATGACTAAGATGGGAGTCAGGAAAAAGGATGAAGGAGACTGTCAGAGGAAGGCAAGGGGGCTTCCCCTATTCCCTTCATGATACCCCATCTCTTCCTTCCCTCCTGAAGACCACTGACAACCACAGAAGTGCAAGAACACTCCTCTCACCTTAAAATGCTTACCTCCCTCCTCTTTCCAAAACACACTGATGAAGGCTCTCAAGTGGTCTGGACCATCACCAATACTGATGTGATCTTGTTTATGATCTCTTTGCAAGTTCACCTAGGGAAACCTTGTTAAAACTTTAACTTCCTCTAGTCAACTTTGACTATCTTCTCAGTGTTCTTCCAGGTCCATATGCCAACCCCAGCAAGGCCAATCCAAGAGCCTCACTAAACCATCCAATCAGTAGCAGCCATGGGTGATGTGTACAAGGGGCAGGTACTTGACACAAGCTTATGACCTGCACTTACTGGGAATTCTTCCTTTGTGGAAGTGATTGCAACCTCCAATCTCCATAATAAATGCAGTTTGATGGGTGACCAGCACCTGTCAGTGTGGGGTAGGCATGCAGTAGGCTGGTTGATGTAATTAATGAACCCTGGACATCTAAGGGCATCATAGACCTGTTATTCCTCCATTTCAGGTGGCTGAAGACCACTTGTCCCTCTAAGAAGTTAAAGGACACCCAGGGGTCACATAACTAGTTAATATGCCAAAGTCTTGTTTGTTACCAGAATTAACCTAATGAATCACTCCACCAGCTAAGGAGGGCTATGCACCACCTCCCACAGAATCAAGAAAGAGCTATCAATCTGTCAAACTTGTCTGTTTCTGGGCAGAGTGAGGTTTCTCATATTGAGTCAAATTAAGCCATATGTCCCAGTCCTGGTGGTGCACTTCCATCATTTCATTTAAGTTTCAGTTTTGCAACCATGCTTCCCCTGGAACCCAAAGACTGGTTTCCCAGCAGGTCATTAGAAAGACACTGCCGTATTGCCAGTTGTCTTTGTTTACAGTTAGACAATATTTGATCCTCTTCAAACATCCAAATTTCATTTTTGATTAATGAAAATTCTTGGTAAATGCTTTCACTATGGTTCATCCTTCACTGGTCCAAAAATCTCACCTCTAGTGACACAATGTAAATGTCCCAATCATCCCTCTTAAACATGGTTTTAGTTTAAAAAAAAAAAAAAACAGTGGTCCTATTTCTTCATTCCTAGATTCAGATCCAGGTGGCGTAAGCCTACTTTAAACACAATATTTTTCAAAGTAAATGCTACAAGCCCCATGGGACACTCAACTAAGAGCATCAAGGGCATGCCATGAGGCAAGGGGAAGGGATAGGCAGTGGCTCACCTCATGGCAGACCACCCACCAACACCCAATTATGTCTTTATAATGGCAGCAATTTATAATATACACTTTTGGAGCTGGAATAACCATGGCTGCTGGAACCAGACTTACCCTCAATGGACCCTTGAGGATTTAATGTGGATTCATTTCAATTACATAGCTTCAAAAAAGTAGGAGTTCCCATCGTGGCGCAGTGGTTAACGAATCCAACTAGGAACCATGAGGTTGCGGGTTCGGTCCCTGCCCTTGCTCAGTGGGTTAACGATCCGGCGTTGCCATGAGCTGTGGTGTAGGTTGCAGACGCGGCTCGGATCCCGCGTTGCTGTGGCTCTGGCGTAGGCCGGTGGCTACAGCTCCGATTCAACCCCTAGCCTGGGAACCTCCATATGCCACGGGAGCGGCCCAAGAAATAGAAACAACAACAACAGCAACAACAACAGCAGCAACAACAACAACAAAAAGACAAAAGACAAAAAAAAAAAAGTCCTGTGCTTTTATATTATATCACTACCTTTCTCAGTGAGTAGTGGTGAATTTGCACACCTGCTGCCTTCCTTGGATGTTGTAGCCATTTCTAAGTCTCCCTTTCTGGATTTCCCATTGTCTGTGGTCACCATGTGAGAAAGAGTAACTACCATAAAAATTGATAGGGGAGACTTTTAATGGGTCATCCAAACCACAGGGAGTGTGTGATCAGCCCAAGTTTGTCTAGAGTCACCAAAGCCACTGGCACCCACCCACCTGACAGGGCCAAGGGGGAGGAGGAGAGTGTTGTTTTTGATCTGAAAAATGCATGCATCCTCCCTTAAGGGGATCAGCACCTGCCTGTATCTACTAGCTCTAGAATTACAAGTTATCATCCAAATATGACAGGGTTGAGTTATGAAAGGAATCATAACTTATTTAATGTTCATTGGAAGCTTCACTCTACCATACTTAGACATGTGTGGTTTAATCTTTGAGACTGTTAACATTCACCAGGCAAATGAGGATGCTACAAGGAGCCAGATCATGAGAGATAGTTAAAAGGTGTGCCAGGCATGTAGAACACAGGGCATTGGAAAAACAGCAGTGAATGGTGGCACTTCCCAAAGATATGAAAGGGGTGAGGCAAACACCAGGGCCTGGCCATCCTCAGAAAAAAACAAGGGAAATGTGCCTAGTTGGCATACCCAGGCACAACCCCCTTGGTGGCATGGGAGTGGGGCTGGGGCAAGGGTAGCCAAAACATGCTTGCATTTTGTGGACAGTGGTAGATGTAGCCAAGTTGTCCAGTCACAAAGTCTGGCTCTGAGATAACTTGAACT
This sequence comes from Phacochoerus africanus, assembly GCF_016906955.1. NCBI lineage: Eukaryota > Metazoa > Chordata > Mammalia > Artiodactyla > Suidae > Phacochoerus > Phacochoerus africanus. The sequence continues at coordinate 24,460,202 of NC_062548.1, forward strand.
AAGGATTGTGTGAGCTCACCAGAGCAGAGTAAGGTAGGGGTCAGTTCCTTTCCCAAATGCAAAGTTTCCAGATCTTAGGCTTACTGTGGACAAATAGGAGAGGCCTATATGGGACCATGAGGAAAGATACACCAGTGCACAGCATTGGGGTTGAGAGACAGGATGGATATATAGAGATAGAAGGAGGGAGGGAATGAGATAAGGCAGGTATCAAGGGTAGGCACTGAAATGCACTGAATAAAGGTGGTCTGCATGCTGCCGTAATGGGCATAAGGCTTATCAAACAACCTGGACTGCAGTCAGCTGCCAGGGCATGATACTGGGTCTCATTGCTGGAGAGAACACTGGCAGTCCTGTTGCATCAAAGAAACTGGCCTCCTTTGTCCCCAGGGCATACTCACAGGGCTTGCAACCACTACCTCAAAAACCACATCCTGTCCATGACAACTCTCTCCCCCACACCCATGAATCTTGGCCCAACGTGCATCTCCTGCTGCTGAGCCCCTAAGTGGGCCCAAGAACACTTCCTCTTAGGATACTTCTAGCCATGGGAACCAGGAATGATGCAGACAGGTCATGGACATTTAAGCCTCAGTTGGTGGTTGTGCAAGCAATCATCTGTTTGGGAACAAGAGGGCCAGTGATAATGGGGAAGGGCAGCATGCATGCAGGGGGAAGGCCAGTATCCAAAAAAGTAAAGGCTCAGATGTGACTGACCTACTAGGAAAACAAGTATGGCACCTTACCACTACAGGCACAAGATTTGTCCCACAACACCTGGGATGTCAGCCAGCCTTAACCACTCTTCAGGCTCACCTTACCCAGACCCATTTCCAGGCCCATGTGTGAAAGTTCTGCCATGGAGGAACCACCCATAGAGTCATTGATCCATGCAGAACTATCCATATTAATCTGCTCTTCCCTGGGCTCATGTCCAGAGGAAATATTCCTAGCAAGGCAACCCAACTCATCACTGCACATCATAATCATGTGTGTGTGTGTGTGTGTGTGTGTGTGTGTGTGTGTGTGTGTGTGCGCGCGCGCGCACACGCGCGTGCATGTGTGTATGTATATATACATTCTTTTTTCTCATGCTATCTTCCAACATGTTCTATCCCAAGAAATTGTATATAGTTCCCTGTGCTGTACAGTAGGACCTCATTTCTATTCCATTTTAAATGTAATAGTTTGCATCTACTAACCCCAAACTCCCCATCCATCCCACCTCTTCCTTGCCCTGCCCAATTGGCAACCACAGGTATGTTCTCTAGACCCCTGAGTCTCTTTCTGTTTTGTGGATAAGTTCATTTGTGCCATATTTAATATTCCACATATAAGAGATATCATGTGTTATTTGTCTTTCTCTTTGTGACTTACTTCATTTGGTGTCTGAGAATCTCTAGTTTTATCCATGCTGCTGCAAATGGCAATATTTCTTTTTTGATGCTTGAGTAAGTAGTATTCTATTGTATATATGTACCATGTCATTTTTCTTGCTTTAAAATTTGTATTAACGTATAGATGATTTACAGTGTTGTGGCAATTTCTTTTGTACAGCACAGTGACACAACACACACATATATATATTTCATTTTGTAGATACATTTATTTGTACCATATTTTATACTCCACATGTAAGTGATATCATATGGAATTTGTCTTTCTTTCTACTTAGTTCACTTAGTATGAGAGTGTCTAGTTCCATCCATGTTGTTCCAAATGGCATTATTTCATGCTTTTTGTGGCTAACATTTCATTGTGTATATGTACCACATCTTCTTAATCCATTCATCTGTTGATGGACATTTAGGTTTTTTCCATGTCTTGGCTATTGTGAATAGTGCTTCTATGAACATATAGGTGCATGTATGTTTTTGAATTGTAGAGATGTCTGGATATATGGTAGTTCTATATTTAATTTTCTGAGGAACCTCCAAATTGTTTTCAATGGTTGTTGCAGCAATTTACATTCCCAGCACCAGTGAAGAAGGTCCCCTTTCTACACACCCTCTCCAGCACTTATTTTTAAAGATGGACATTCTGACCTGTCTGAGGTGGTAACTTATTGCAGTTTGGATTTTAATTTCTCTAATAATAAGTGATGTTGAGCATTTTTTTCATGTGCCTAATGGCCATCAGTATATGTTCTTTGGAGAAATTTCTATTTAGATCTTCTGCCCATTTTTTAATTGGGTTGTTAGTCTTTTTGTTGTTGAATTGTATGAGTTGTTTGTATAATTTGGAGATTAAGCTCTTGTCAATTGCATCATTCACAAAGATTTTCTTCCATTCTATGGGGTGTCATTTAATTTGTTAATGGTTTCATTTGCTATGCAAAAGCTTTTAAGTTTAATTAGGCCCCTTTGGTTTATTTTTATTTTATTATCATAATTCTAGGAGATGGATCAAATAAGATGCTACTGTGATTTATATCAAAGAGTGTTCTGCCTGTTTTCCTCTGTGTATCTACATCTATATCACATAGATTTATATAATATGGACTTATATTTAGATCATTAATTCCATTTGAATTTGTTATTTTGTATGATGTTAGAGAATGTTCTAATTTCATTATTTTACATATCCAGTTTCCTCAGCACCATAATTATTGAAGAGACTCTTTCCTCTGCTCTATATTCTTGCTTCCTTCATCACATATTAGTTGACCACAGGTGCTTGGGTTAATTTCTGGGCTTTCTATCCTGTGCAATTGATCAATGTTTCTGTTTTTGTGCCAGTTCCATACTATTTTGATGACTCAAGCTTTGAAGTATAGTCTGAAGACTGGTAGCCTGATTACCCTAGTTCCATTTTTCTTTTTCAATATTGCTTTGGTTGTTTGGGGCCATTTGTGTTTCCATATTAATTTTAAAATATTTTATGCTATATCTGTGAAGAATTGTTATTTGAGGAGTTCCCATTGTGACACAACAGAAACAAATTTGGCTAGTAACCATGATGTTGCAGGTTCTATCCCTGGCTTCACTCAGTGAGTTAAGGATTTGGCACTACTGTGAGCTGTGGTGTAGGTCACAGATGTGGCTTGGATCCTGCATTGCTGTGGCTGTGGTATAGGATGGCAGCTGTAGCTCCAATTTGACCCCTAGTCTGGGAAACTCCGTATGCCATGGTGCAGTCCTAAAAATGCAAAAAAAATAAAGAGAGTTGTCTTTTGATAGGGATTGCATTGAATCTGTAGATTGCCTTGGGTAGTATATTCATATAAACAATTCTTCCAATCTATGAGCATGGTATATCTTTCCATCTAATTGTTTCATCCTTGATTTCTTTTACCAGTGTCTTATAGTTTTCAGAGTAAAGCTTTTGTCTCTTTAGGTCGGTTTACTCCTACATATTTTATTCATTTTGATGCAGTGGTAAATGGGATGGTTTAAACAAATTTCTCTTTCTGATCTTTCATTGTTAGTATATATAAATACAACAGATTTATGTGTATTAATTTTGTATTCTATAACTTTACCAAATTCACTGATGAGTTCTAATCATTTTCTGGTGCAGTCTTTAGGTTTTTCTAGGTGTAGTATCATATAATCTGCAAATATTGGTAGTTTTGTCTCCTCTTTTCCAATTTTAATTATTTTTTATTTCAAAAAAACATTCTCTGATTTCTGTGGCTAGGCTTTCCAAAACTATGGTGAATAACATTGGTGAAAGTGGAAATCCTTGTCTTGTTCCTGATCTTAGTGGAAATGCTTTTGGTTTTTCATCATTGAGAATGATGTTAGCTGTGTGTTTGTCATACATGGATTTTATAGTGTTTCATAATGTAGAGGTAGGTTCCCTCTATGTCCACTTTCTGGAGAATTTTTATCAGGGATGGGTGTTTAATTTGGTCAAAAGATTTTTTTGCATCTCTTGAGATGATCACATGGTTTTAATCTTTCAGTTTGCTGTGGTGTATCACAAAGATGGATTTGTGAATATTAAAGAGTTCTTACATCCCTAGGACAAGTCCTTCTTGATCATGGTGTATGATCCTTTTAATATAAAGTTAGATTTGGTATGATAATATTATTTGAGGATTTTTGCATCTACTTTAATCCATGATATTGGCCTATATTTTTTTTAGATATATTTGTTTTTGGTATCAGAGTAATAGTGGCCTCATATAATGATCTTGAGAGTGTTCATTCCTCTGAAATTTTTTGGAAGCATTTTAGAAGAATAGCTAAATAACATTCTCTGGATGTTTGACATAATTCACCTGTGAAGGCATCAGATCCTGGACTTTTGTTTCTTGGAAGTTTTAAAATCATAGTTTCAATTTCAGTACTTGTGATTGCTCTATTCATATATTCTATTTCATTATTGTTCAGTCTTGATAGGTTGTACATTTACAAGAATCTGTCCATATTTTCTAGGTGGTATATTTGATTGGCATATAGTTGATTATAGTAGTCTCTAGTGATCCTCTGTGTTTCTGTGGTGTCAATTGTAATATCTCCTTTTTCATTTCTAATTTTTTTTTATTGATTTGAGCCCCCTCCCTTTTTTTCTTGATGAGTCTACCTATACATTTATCAGTTTTGTCAATCTTTTCAAATAACCAACATTTGGTTTCACTACTCTTCTCCATTGTTTTGGTTGTCTCTATTTCACTTATTTCTGCTCTACTCTTTATGATTTCTTTCCTTCTACTAATTAGGGGCTTTGTCTTCTCTCCCTTCTCTATATGTCTTAGGTGTAATGTTAGGCTGTTTATTTGAGTTTTTTCTTCTTTCCTGATATAAGATCATATTGCTATAAACTTCTTTCTCAGACTGCTCTTGCTTTTTCCCTTAGGTTTTAGATTCTTGTTATCTTTGTTGTCATTTGTCTCTATGAATCCTTTGATTTCTTTTGTAAGTTCTTCAATGATCCATTGGCCATTTACAAGCCTATTGTTTAGCTTCCAGGAGTCTGCAATTTTGCATTTTTTGCTCTTGTAGTTGTTTTCTAGTCTCATAGCATTGTTGTTGGAGAAAAATGCTTGAAATAATTTCATTTAAATATTTTCCAAGGCTTGATCCATGGCCCAAGATGTGATCTATACTGAAGAATGTTCCACATGCACTTGAAAAGAAAGTATATATATATTTTTTTCCATAAATATCATTTAAGTCTATCTGGTCTAAGGTGTCATTTTCTTTTAATTTTCTTTTATTTTTGTCTTTTTGTCTTTTTAGGGCCACCCCCATGGCATAGGGAGGTTCCCAGGATAGGAGTCTAAATGAAGTTGTAGCCACCAGGCTACACAAATGCTCATGGCAATGCCAGATCCTTAACCCACTGAGTGAGGACAGGGATCAAACCCACAACCTCATGGTTCCTAGTCAGAGTCATTTCTGTTGCACCACAATGGGAACTCCAAGTGTGTCATTTAAGGCCTGTGTTTTCTTGTTGATTTTCTGTCTGAGTGATCTGTCCATTGATGTAAATGGGGTGTTAAAGTCCCTTAATATTATTGTACTGCTGTCAAGTTCTCCTTTTATGGCAGTTAGCAGTTGCCTTATATATTGATGTGCTTCTATGTTGGAGATATATATATATGCATCTATATATATATGATTTTTATATCTGCTTCTCGAATTGATCTTTGGCCATTATGTAGTGTCCCTCTTTTTCTCTTGTGACTTTTTTTGTCCTTTTAGGGCCACACCCTCAGCAAAAGGAAGGTCCCAGGCTATGGGTAGAGTTGGGGCTATAGCTGCTGGCCTACACCACAGCAACATCAAAGCCAGATCCAAGCTGTGTCTGTGACCTACACCACAGCTCATGGCCATGCCAGTTCCTTAATCCACTGAGAAAGGCTAGAGATTGAACCTGCATCCTTATGGATCCTCATCAGATTTGTTCCCACTGAACCATCACGGAAATTCCATGACCTTTTTTTTAAAGTCTATTCTATCTGGTATGAATATTGCTACTCCAGCTTTCCTTTTATTTCAGTTTGCATGAAATACCTTCTTCCATCATCTCACTTTCAGTCTGTATGTGCCCTTAGGTCTGATGTGGGCCTATTATAAACAACAAAAATATGTATCCATTCAGCCAGTCTGTGTCTTTTAGTTGGATCATTTAATCCATTTACATTTAACATAATTATGAAGAGTATGTACTTGTGGCCACTTTCTTAATTGATTTGGCTTATTATTGTAGGTCTTTTTTTTTCTTCCTTTCCTCTTTTTGTTGTCTTCTTTTGTGGTTTGCTGACTATACTTAGTGCTGCATTTGGATAGCTTTTTCTTTTTTATGTGTGTCCATCATAGTTTTTTGGTTTGTGGTTCACATTAGATGTTGATATAACCATCTATATATGCATACATAATTGTTTTTGGTTTCTGGCCTCTTTTTATCATTTATTTATTTATTTATTTTTATACTGTATAGCATGGTTACCCAGTTACACATACATGTATATGTTATTTTTTCTCACATTATCATGCTCCATCGTAAGTGACTAGATATAGTTCTCAGTGCTACACAACAGGATCTCATTTGGTCTCTTTATTTCAAATGAATTTTCAATGTTATGCATTTGTCCTCTCCTTATGCTTGCTAGTTTTGATATCTTATTAGTCAATAGGTGATTTCCTATTTTTATATTATCTTTGCCTTTAGCGGTGAGCTTTTCCATTTGCAATTTTCTTGTTTCTAATTGTGACTTTTTCTTTTCTGCCTAAAGAAGTTTCTTTTGTAGTTGTAGAGTGGTTTTGGAGGTGCTGAGTTATATTAGTTTTTTCTTGTCTGAGAAGGTTTTCATCTCTCCATCAAATCTGAATGATAGCCTTGCTGGGTAGAGTATTCTTGGTTCTAGGTTCCTCCCCTTCATCACCTCAAATATATCTTGTCCCTCCCTTTTAGCTTGTAAAGTTTCTGCTGAAAGATCAGCTATTATCCTTATGGGGGGTTCCTTATATGATATTTGTTGCCTTTTCCTTGTGACTTTTAATGTTTTTTTTCTTTATATTTTTTAGCAGTTTTATTATATGTGTCTTTCTGTGTTTTTCCTTGGACTTTTCCTGTATGGGATTCTCTGGGGTTCCTCAACTTGAGTGAGTGTTCCCTTTCCCACATATAGGTAAGTTTTCAGCTATAACCTCTTGAAATATTTTATCTGGCCTTTTTCTCACTCTTCTTCATTTGAAATCCTATGATGCTAATGTTGGCACATTTAATGTTGTCCGAGAGTTCTAGACTCTTCAGTTATTATCATTTTTTTTCTTTATGGTTTTCTGTGGAAATGATTCATATCACTCTGTCTTCCATCTCACTTATTTGTTATTCTGCCTCTGTTATCCTGCTGTTGATTCCATCTAGTGTATTTTTCATTTCAGATATTCTGCTATTCATCTCAGTTTTCTTGTTGTTTAAATCTCCTAGTTCTTTTGTAACTTCTCAATTTGTGTTTCCATTATTTTCCCAATATCTTGGATCATCTTACTATCATCACTCTGAATTTTTTCAGGTGGGTTCCCTATATCCTCTTCATTTAGTTGTTTTCCTGTACTTTTGACTAGCTCCTTTGTCTAAAAGTTATTTCTTTGTCATCTAATATTGTCTAAATTTCTAAGTTTATCATCCCCTTGACAGCAAATATGTAGGTACAGCAACTGGTGCCCAGTCTTAGATTTCTCAGGGATGGTGGCAGCTTATGTGCATACAGATCCTGCTATGGAAACAGAACTATCATGCTATATCTCCTGAAGCCAGGTGCCTGCCATGGACTTGGGTCCATGAGGCTGGTGGCAGTAGAAAAATTGTTCGAGGGACCACTCTTGTATTGGGGTAAAGAAGGAAGGCAACTGTGACTTCTGCTACCAGGCAGCTCTCAGGAAAATTTCCTGTAGCTGGCAATATCAGTAGCTGCTTGTGAAGCCCCTTCCTTTGCTATGGAGGCTCTTGTGACTGCTCTGTGCAGCCATGGGATGAGGCACCATTCCCAAAGTCATTTCCTTTGTTTAGATGCTCTATGAAGCATTCTCTGTAGCCCTAAAGTTGGGGGGTCCTACCTAGCTTTGCTAAAATGTGCTCTCTGTAACTGTGGGACTTTTGCTGTCCCTATGCTGCCCCCCCACCCCTGATGGAAAGCTCATAGGATCACTCTCTGTTGCCAAGAGAGCTTGCATTGTTCTTGAGATGATTGTATATAGGAAATGCAAAAAGAATTCAGATTAATGATTAGAAATTACAAAGTAGTTTTTGTTTCATTAAAGGTCAGTGTATCTAGAGTTCCCATGGTGGCTCAGTATGTTAAGAACCCAACTAGTATCTATGAGCATGAAAGTTTTATCTCTGGTCTCACACAGTGGGTTAAAGATCCAACATTGCTGCAAGCTGCAGCATAAGTCACAGATGTGGCTTGGAACTTGCATTGTTGTGGCTGTGGTATAGGCTGGCAGCTGCAGCTCCAATTTGACCCCTAGCCTGGGAACTTCCATTTGCCACAGTTCCAGGTCTAAAAAAATAGTTAATATATCAGCAAGAAAGAGGAATACTTTTTACTGAATTTCAAAAGCATCAAAATATCAAATAACAAGGGGGAAATCTAACAAATGCAAGACTTTTATATAAAAACCTATGAAATGTTACTAAGTGAAATTAAAGAATACTTGAACAAATGAATAAACATACCAAATTAAGACATTGAAATTTTAATACTGCAATACGACAATTCTCCACAATCTGATGTGTAGGTTCAAGGAATTCTAAACATAATTCCAGTTATTTGGGGGATATTTTTCAGGTGTATTCTATAATGATTATGGATATTCAGACAAAGAAGAATATTCAGGAGTTCCCGTTGTAGCTCAGTGGTTAATGAATCCGACTAGGAACCATGAGGTTGCAGGTTTGATTCCTGGCCTTGCTCAGTGGGTTGAGGATCCGGCATTGCTGTGAGCTGTGGTGTAAGTTGCAGATGCGGCTCAGATCCCGCATTGCTGTGGCTCTGGCGTAGGCTGGTGGCTACAGCTCTGATTCAACCCCTAGCCTGGGAACCTCCATATGCCACAGGAGTGGCCCAAGAAAATGGCAAAAAGACAAAAAAAAAGAACATTCATGAAATGCTTGGAAAAGAATAAGGTAGCAGGGCTTTATCTAGGTTTCCAAGTCTCATGATAAAATTACAATAATCAAACTATTATGGTCTTCAAGCAAGAATGAACCAATACACCAGTGGAATAGAACATAATATGAAGATACACAATATGTTTCTGAATACTTCCTCTGTGACAAAGATTATATTGGACAGACATGGAGGAGTGGCAGTCTTTAATAAAAAGTATCGCAACATTTGTGTTTGCACAGGGAAAAAATAGTGGCACTAACTCCTTCTCACACTGTTGTCAAGAAATAAATTCCAAGGTTCATTGCACGTGCACTTTCCCAAGCTGCAGGACATAGTCTGCTTCAGCTTGGGAAAACACTTAGTGGCAGCAGCAGCTGCCTAGCAACAGCTGGGAAGCATCCCCACGCTTAGGGCTTCAGAGTCCTTGGAGCAGGTGGAGTAACTGCCTTGGGGAAAAACACAAGCTTCCAACTCCTGCTGATGGCCCCTATGCCAGCAGCCTCTGAGCTGCACCAGAAGAGTTGCCAGCAGCAGAACCCTGTGAAAGTAGTAATCTGCCTGAACAGGGAAAACACAGGCACTGTGGCTCTGCCTAGTGGATCTGCCAGGGCTCACATTGGTGGCACAAGTTTTGAAAGGGCCAAGGGAAGACCACGAGTGCCTTTTTCCTATGGGAGCTATAAACAGCCTGACCAAGAAAAGAAAAAAACGTCCTTCAGGGGCTCACACTACTGATGCACAAGAGAGGACTGCCTGGCTGGAGAAAAGGAAAAGCCACAGGACCACTGCAGTGGCCCTGCAAAGGCCCATATCAGTGGCACTCATTTCAAACTAAAGGAGCCATGGGAGGCCTTTTAATCCACATTCAGATCCATAGCTTCTACAGAGAGACCCCTACAAGCAGCCAGGTAGGAGGAGGGATAGCCAGAAGTACACATCCTATAGCTACAGAGAGAGTCTGTTAGCAACAGTTAGGGAGAAGTGCCCAACACTTGGGGTTTTAGAAAGAGATCCCTAGAGTGGCCAAGCAAGTGGAGTTATGATAGAATGTTGGTGCCTGAAGCTACGGTTATAAAAAGCAATCCCTAGATCCTTGCTGGCAAAGAAAGGGTTAGCAGAAGCAGCTGCTGACATTGCAAGCTATAGGAAATAGTCCTGAAAGCTACCTGATAGAAGGTGGGTTTGCAGGCAACACTGCTACCCCCACGTGCTACAAAAGCAATCCTGTGAACTTTGAATTACTTCCACCGGCCTCACAGAACCCATCCCTAGCAGCCACCCAACTCAGGAGAGTGAGTGTGATACTGCTGCTCCCAACACATGCTCTGGGTACATGTGAACTGCTAAAACCCCTGAGAACTCCAGGATTGGGCACCTTCTACTGCACCTACATTCCTACTGTCTAGGGGATGCTAAATAGAAAGTAGATATATGAGAAAACAAAGAAGTAGATTTTAAACAAAGGGGCAAGCCATAAACATACAAAAACAAATAAATGATGAAATAGGCAATCTACCTAAAAAAGAATTCAGAGGGATGATAGTAAAGATGATCCAAGATCTTGTAAAAGAATGGAGACACAGATCAAGGACTTAAAAGAAATGTTTCACAAAGAGCTAGAGGATTTAAAGAGCAAGATATGTGAAATTAAATAGCACCATATCTGAAATGAAAAATGCTCTAGAAGGAACCAATAGCAGGTTAATGGAGGCAGAAGTATGAATAAATGAGGTGGAAAACAGAGTGGTGGAATCATTGCCACAGAAAAAAATAAAGCAAAAATGAAAAGAACTGAGGAGAATCTAAAAGACCTCTGAGACAATATTAAACATACCAACATTCACCATCATAGGTGTTCCAGAAGGAGAAGAGAGAGAGCTAGAGAAAATATTTAAAGAGATTATAGCCAAAAACTTCCCTTATATGGGAAAGGAAACACTCAAGTTGAGAAAGCACAGAGAATTCTATACAAAATAAGCCCAAGGAAAAATACAACTAAACACATAATAAGCAAACTGAGAAAAAATTAAATACAAAGAAAAAAATATGAAAAACCACAAGGGAAAAGCTACAAATCACAAATAACGGAACCACCAGAAGGACAGTAGCTGATTCTTCAGCAGAAATTCTACAAACCAGAAGGGAGTGGAAAGATATATTTAAGGTAATGAAGAGGAACCTAGAACCAAGAATACTCTACCCAGCAAAGCTCTCATTCAGATTTGATGGATATGTCAAAAGTTTTACAGAAAAGCAAAAGCTGAAAGAACTCAGCACCTCCAAACCAGCTCTACATCAACTTTTAAAGGAATTTCTCTAAGCAGAAAAGGAAAAGCCACAATTAGAAACAAGCATATTACAAATGAAAAAGTTCACTGATAAAGGCAAATATAATATAAAAGTAGGAAGTCATCCACAGACTAATATGATATCAAAACTAGGAAGCATGAGGAGAGGACAAATGCAGAACACTGAAAATGCATTTGAAATTAAGAGACCAGAAAACAGAAACAATTTTGCACACATATATATGGTTAAGAAAATGAAAATAAGTACATATTTATCCATAATTACATTGAATGTAAATGGATTAAATATTACAACTAAAAGACACAGATGCTGGAATAAATACTAAAAACAAGACCTATTTATATATGCTTTAGATCTAAGGACACATGCAGACTTAAAATGAGGGGATGTAAGAAAATATTACATGCAAATGGAAATTATAGAAAAGCAGGAGTTGAAACTAATTTCAGACAAAATAGATTTTTAAATGAAAAGGTCACAAGAGACAAAGAAGGACATTATATAATGATTCAAGGATCAATCCAAGACAAACATATAACAGTTGTAAATATACATACATCCAATATAAGATCACCACAATACAAACAGCCATAAAAGAAGAAACTGAGTATAACACAATAATAGTGGGGGAATTTAACACCACACATACACCAATGGAAAAATCATCCAGACAGAAAATCAACAAGGAAACACAGGCCTTAAATGATACACTAGACCAAATAGACTTAACTGATATCTATAGAACTTTTCACCCCAAAGCAGCAGGATATACTTTTGTCTCAAGTGCACATGCAACATTCTCCATGATATATCCTATCTTGGATCACAGATAAAGCCTTGGTAAATTTTTTAAAAATTGAAATTATTTCAAGCATTTTCTCTGACCACAATGCTATGAGAATGAAAATTTTTAAAAAAGAAAAAAACAAACAAAAAATTCCTGGAAGCTAAACAATATGATACTAAACAATAAATGGACCATTGAAGAAATGAAAAGGAAATTAAAAGATATTTAGAGATAAGTTACAATGAATATGCAACAATCCAAAACCTATGGGACAGAGAAAAAGAAGTTCTAAGAGGCAGCTTTATAGGACTACAATCTTATCCCAAGAAAGAAGAAAAAAAACTCAAACCACCTAACCTAGCACCTTAAACATCTAGAGAAGGAAGAAAAGACAAACACCCAAATTAGTAGAAGTAAAGATATTATAAAGATTAGAGCAGAAATTAATACCATAGAGACAAAGAAAACAATAGAGAAGAGTAATGAAACCAAAATTTGTTTTTTAAATGATCTACAAAATTGACAGAACCTTCAGAATACTCAACAAGAAATAAAAGGGTTCAAATCAATATAGGTGAAAAAAGAGAAGTTGCAACTGACACCACAGAAATTCGAATGATTGTGAGACTATTATGAGAAATTTTATGGCAATAAAATGGACAACTTGGAAGAAATGGACAGATTCATACAAATGTGTAACCTAGTAGGACTGAACCAGGATGAGATAGAAAATATGAATAGACCAAACACAAGTACTGAAATTGAAAATTTGATTTAAGAACTTCCAAAGAACCAAAGCCCAGGATCAGATGGATTTCACAGGCAAATTCCATAAAACATTCAGAAAAGAGTTAAGACCGCCTTTTCTGAAATCTTTCCCAAAAAAATTGCAGAACACTCCCAAACTCATTCTATGAAGTCACCGTCACCCTGATACCAAACCCAGACAAAGATCCCACAAAAAAAGAAAATCACAGGCCAACATCACTAATGAACATAGACATGAAAATCCTCAACAAAATATTGGTAAACCATATACAAATATAAAAGATCATACACTATTATCAAGTAGGTTTATCTAAGGATGCAAGGAATATTCAATATCTGCAAATCCGTCAATCTGAAACACAACATCAACACACTGAAAAGTAAGAAAAATATGATCATCTCAATAGAAGCATAAAAATCTTTTGACAAAATTCAACAGCATACCTTGTGAAAACTCTCCAGAGTATGGGCATTGTGGGGAAACACCTCAATATAATAAAAGCTGATTATAACAAACACACAGCTAACATAATTCTCAATGGTTAAAAACTGAAAGCATTTCCACTAAGATCAGAACAAAACAAGCATATCCACTTCCACCACTGTTATTGAACATAGTTTTGGAAGTGCTTAGCCATGGAAATCATAGAAGTAAAAGAAATAAAAGGAATCCAAATTGGAAAAGAAGAAGTGAAATGATCACTGTTTGAAGATGACATGATAATATACATAGAAAAGCTTAAAGATACTACCAGAAAAATTTTAGATCTCATCAATGAATTTGGTAAAGTTGCAGGATATCAAATTATTGCACAGAAATTGTTTGCATTTCTACATACTAAAAATAAAAGATCATAAAAAGAAATTAGGGCAACCATCATTTTACCATCACATCAAAAAGAATAAAATATCTAGGAATAAAACTACCTAAAGGGAAAAAAGATGTGTATTCTGAAAACTATAAGGTGCTGATTAAAGAAATCAAAGATGACACAAATAGGTGGCAAGCTATACCATGTTCTTGAAAGGGAAAAGTCAATATAGTCAAAATGACAATACTACCTAAGGCAATCTACAGATTCAATGAAATAGAAATGAAATTATCAATGACATTCTTCATAGAACTAGAAAAAATATTTTAAACTTTGGGAGTTCCCATCATGGTGCAGCAGAAACTAATCTGACTAGGAACCATGAGGTTGCAGGTTCAATCCCTGGCCTCACTCATCGGGTTAAGGATTCAGCATTGCTATGAGCTGTGGTATAGGTTGCAGACACAACTAGGATCCTGCGTGACTGTGGCTGTGGTGTAGGCTGGCAGAAGTAAGCTCTGATTCGACCCCTACCCTGGGAACCTCCATATGCCATGGGTGTGGCCCTAAAACCAAAAAAAAAAAAAAAAAAAAGGAAAGACTTCAAATAGGCAAAGCAATATAGAAAAAGAAAAAACAGAACTGGAGAAGTTAGGACCCCTGACATCAGACTATACTGGCACAAAACCAGAAATATAGATCAATGAAACAGGATAGAAAGTCCAGAAATAAACCTAAGCACCTAAGGTCAACTAATCTATTTCAAAGGAGGCAGGAACATACAGTGGAGGAAAGTTAGTCTTTTCAGTAAATGGTGCTCGAAAAGCTGGGCAACCACATATAAGAGAATGAAATTAGAACATTTTCTAATACCATAGACAAAAATAAACTCAAAATGGATTAAAGATCCTAGTGTAAGGCCAGGTACTGTAAAACTCCTAGAGGAAAACATTAACGTAAATCACAGCAACATCTTTTTTGATCCATTTCCTAGAATAATGACAACAGACAAAAATAAACCAAAGGGACCTAGTTAAACTTAAAAACTTTTGAACAGCAAAGGAAATCATTTAAAAAATTAAAAGATAACCCACAGAATGGCAGAAAATCTTTGCAAATGATTCAACAGACAAAGGTTTAATCTCCAAAATATACAAACAGCTCATTCAAATCAACAACAAAATAACCAAAAAACCCAATTGAAAAATGGGCAGAAGACATAAATAGGCATTTCTCTAAAGAAGGTCTACAGATGGCCAGCAGGCACATGAAAAAAAAAATGCTCAACCTCACTAATTATTTGAGAAATGCAAATTAAAATTACAGTGAGGTACCACCTCACACAAGTTAAAGTGGCTATGATAAACAAGTCAATAAAAAACAAATGCTGAAGAGGAGGTGGAGAAAATGAATACTCCTGAACTGCTGTTGGGAATGTGAATTGGTACAACCAATATGGAAAACAGTATGAAAATACCTCAGAAAACTAAGTATATAACTACCACATGCTCCAGCAATTCCACTCCTGGGCATATATCCAGACAAAACTTTCATTGCAAAAGTTACATGCACCAGTATGTTCATCACAGCACTATTCACAATAGCCAAGACATGGAAATAACCTAATTGTCCATACAGATGAATGGATTAAGAAGATGTGGTACATATATATAATCAAAATGACAAAATACCATTTGCAGCAACATGGATGGAATCAGAGTCTTTCATACTAAGTGAAGTAAGTCAGAAAGAGAAAAGCAATCACCATATACTATCCATTACATGTGGAGTCTAAACTATGACACAAATGATCTATCTACAAAACAGAAATATATTACAGACATGGAAGGCAGACCTGTGTTTGCCAGGGAGGATCAGGGAGAGAGGGGACTGAAGAGGAGTTTGGGGATGGTATATGCAGACTGTTATATTTAGAATGGATAGGTGATGGGGTCCTGCTGTACACAGTCTCTTGGGTAAGAATCTTACAGAAAATGAAAATAATGGGTGTGTATGGGTGGTTGGGTCACATTGCTGTACAGCAGATATTGAACGAACATTTCAAATTGACTATAATTTATAATTTTTTTAAAAAACTGAAAAAAATAATTGAATCCTGAGAGGAAAAATGGCAGTGGAGGAAGAGTACGTGAGCCTCACCTACTCCCACATATATATTGAACATCCATCTATATGTGGAACTATTCACACAGAAAACGTGCCAAATGCTGACAAAAACACCAGGATTCCAATAGATGAAGAAAAACTTCACAAAATGAGGTAGGACAAAAAGAAGAATAAGAAAAGAAGAAACAACAACAACAACAACAACAAAAGACAAAAAGACAAAAAAAAAAAAAAAGAGTTCCCGTCGTGGCGCAGTGGTTAACGAATCCGACTAGGAACCATGAGGTTGCGGGTTCATTCCCTGCCCTTGCTCAGTGGGTTAACGATCCGGCGTTGCCATGAGCTGTGGTGTAGGTTGCAGACGCAGCTCGGATCCCGCGTTGCTGTGGCTCTGGCGTAGGCCGGTGACTACAGCTCCGATTCGACCCCTAGCCTGGGAACCTCCATATGCCGCGGGAGCGGCCCAATAAATAGCAACAACAACAACAAAAAGACAAAAAAGAAAAAGAAAAAGAAAAGAAGAGAAACGTAGAACTGAAGAAGTCCAGGACCTGTGTCCCTAGGAGGGAGCTGGAAAGAGGAAAAACCCCTCCACTTTGGGAAGTCCCCACACAATTGAGGAGACCAGCTGGGACAGAGGAGGAACTTTAGAGTAGTGGAGGAGAACACAGCTATTGGTATAAAGAAGTTGAAACAGAAACAGTCCTCTAAAAAAGTTGGTCTCATGTCCTACACTTCCCAACAATAGACTGGTGCAACCAGGGGCAAGGAATTGAAACTCCAGCTTTGGAGAGAGCTGGGGCTGGTTATGTGGAGAAAAATTGGGATTGGTAATGTGGATACAGCCTAAAGGGATAAGAATCTGAAATGACCACATTTGAATCTGTAAGCTGAGGAAACCCAGTCAGGTTTGGAGGCTAGGCACCTTTGTTAGGGGGTACTGGAGGGAAGGGGTGGGGATCCACTACTGTATACTTATCCTCTGAGATTGCTTTCAAGCTGTAAGACTCCAATTGCTCCAGCTACAGGATCTACCCTCAAGCAGCTCCTGATTAATAACAGTTAGGGAGCAGCCCATTGTCCTTAAGGATACAGAGAAACTACAACAATCCGATGGAGGGTGGAGAGAACTTGGGAAAACACAGGCCCCACAATCCCACCCAGCAGCCAGGCAGGGGAACACTGAAGTGATTGCTGAAACAGACCAAATGATCCTAATCCTGGGTGTCAGAAGGGGCCTCCTGGGCAGGAAAAAAGCTGAGATTTGTCTAGGGGGTGGAAGGTGAATTTGGAAACAGCACAAATGGTGCAGGAGTCCACAAGAGGCCTCCTGGGTGGGCAGAAAAACTTTATTTGCCTAAGGACTGGAGAAAGTTATTTATGAAACAGTGCAAATAATCCTGGGAGTCAGGAGGGGCCTTCTGGGTGGGTGGAAAGCTGCAATTGTTTTAGAGGGCATTGTCCTAGGTAAGTTGTAGTTAAAAGTGTCTTCCACTGATGATAAATAGGAGAATCAAATTTTGAAGTAAACATAATTATATTTCATTTTCAAATATCTATGGCACAATATAAAATTTATCCTTCTCCTATCACAATTACTGTACAGCTGGGGGTGAAAATCATTTGTTATTTTTCTCTTAGATTGTGTTGTAATACATTTAACCAAAGTTTGCAAAATTAGTCTCTCAAAGATGCAAATTCAAACTCATGTTTATTCCTGCAACATCCCTGTATGTCAGAGTCTAATATCTGGGATAATGAAGCAATGCCTGTAAATAAGAAATTCCATTGTGAGAAATCTGTATTTACTTATTGGTCATGAGGTAACATGATCCCCTTTTGGAGAAGGGGGGCCATGGATGACTTGTGCCTCAGGATAACTGTGAAAATTATCTCTTTCATTTAATCCAAAATTTAAGATTGATGTGAATCTCCAAGGAAGTGTGGAAATGGATGGTCATTACACATTGCTGACCCTGAAAACCTTTCAAGCCCAGAATGTGAAGAGCAATACCCTAATGCAGTGGAACAGAGAATTCCTCCACCACAGGATGAAGATCCCAGTGTAAGTAGATGTTTGGACTTGTGGGGAACTATGGAGTGGCATGGATTCTAGAGATATTGTTCAAGCCTGAAATAGCAGGGTCCATAACTCAGTTGTCCATTACCATCCAAAGACAGCTACCTTTAGCCCCTATCCCCAGGCAGATTGAGCCATGCAAGACTGGAAGGAACCACTTGACTCCTACACCATGTTATGTTCAGCCTGGTTTGTTTCAAAATCTTTCAATGTGGGTCTTTATATTGACACTCAGACTTCCAGTGCTTACTCTTTTGATGCTTCTTAACAAAGACTTTGGGAAGCACCATAATCTCATAAATATCCTGGCACCTAATGAACCATGTGCTTCTGTCCTTTCTCTAGAACCAGTATTCAACCCTGCAAAAAATATCCTTGTATTCACTTTGGATGTGCCTCTGATTTCTGGTGCCTCACTGACCATTTTCTCTTCCACCCACTGATGAAGTGCAAGGATTGCAGAGCCTTTGGGTACTAAGTGAGTAGCCTCAGGTGCCCCCTTGAAGCACTGGCAAAAGGCCTATAAACCCAGGCCTAGGGATCCAAAAATGGAAGGAGAACCTGGAACCATGCTAGCTGCAGGACTTCCAGAACCCACAGAACTCTAACAAACCTGAAAGAAAGAAGGAAGGAAGGGCAAATTGAACAATGTAAGAGGTGGTGACCAATCTTTGGGCTGAAATCAACGGACACTGTTCATCTATTTCTCTACACTGTGAGCTGAGCCATCTCTAGGCAAAGACATAAGCTACATAGAAAGAAGCTGTATCCTCAGGAGGCCACACTTAGGAGCTCATTCCATGTCTTGAAATCACCAAGAGGTGTGGAAAACATATGCAAATTTGTACAAGATAGGCACAAAAGCAGTAGAGACTAATAGAAAGTACTTCCTGGGAAAGCCTGGAGGGATCCCTGAAGTTGTGGAAAGATATGAGATGAAGAAAAGGGAAGTCTGAACAAAGGCTCAGTGATTCTCTACTGTGTCACCTCCAAAGTAGGAGAGGGGCTGGGCCACAGGATAGTTTGTCACAGTTGTGACAATGAAATTGGATTTCTGCAACTTAACATGATTTATTTTGCAGGCAAGCAGAGCTTCAAGGAAGCTCCTCTAGAAATTTCCTAGGAGTCCCCAAGGGAGGCAGCAGCAATGCTGGAAGGAAGTGACAGAATCCTCCAACTATGTGAGGGAGAGTCTCTTCTGGTTCCTGAAAAAAATTTTTTTTTTCCTTTCTAGCTAACCCTGAATTTCCTAAACCCCCTTTTGTGTGAGGAATTTTTTTTGCATTCTATTCCAACCAATGTAATCCTTTTGTATACTGTTCAGATGCCATTTTCTTTGACTTCTTTCATTTTTAGTTCTTACTTTCATATCCGGAAAGAACAAGCTGGTAGGGAAAATGGAAGTGATTTTTTTCAGTAGCCTCTCACAAGTTGAAACTTTTCAGTTAGAACAGGCGTCTTTAAATGGTGATACCGCCTCGAAAATTGGCCATCAAAACTTATTTCACTGTCACCATGCCTGCAAGATAGAAAGCTGCATACAATCCCTAGGAAGGTGTATTTTAAAAGTTTGTTTCCACTTGCTGAATGAAACAGCATTACAATGTGTTTTTCTGCCTAAAGTATAAATGTATCAATGTTATATGACAATACTCTTTTTTGTTTTTGTTTTTGGGTTTTTTGTTTTTTGCGGCCACACCCCCCAGGCTAGGGGTCAAATTGGATCTCTAGCTGCTGGCCTATACTACAGCCACAGCAGTGGGGTTCCAAGCAGTGTCTGCAACCTATACCACAGTAACCCACTGAGCAAGGCCAGGAATTGAACCCACATCCTCATGGATGCTAGTTGGGTTCGTTAACTGCTGAACCACAACAGGAAATCCAATACAAAATACTCTTTATATGACCACTGCAGAGGTTGAGTACATCATAATATTTGAGTTGATTTCTTGTATAAATCTTACTGTTGCATTTAATGTAATGGGGTATGTTTCAGTTAATTTTAATTTTTATTGGATGGAGAGGAAATTCTAACAAACTGTCTTTCTGTTGTGTGCTCTCCTGCAGCATCCACACAGGCCCATTCTCCTCCAGACAAGCAAGAGGAAATGTGCCTGGAACTGGATCACACAATTAATTCACCTACCAGCAAGGGTGATATGAAACCCATTCTATTATCAGTGTTTCTTTCAAGAGAATTTTGATCCAGGATTCCAAAGGCATCAAGGCACCAGGCAAGAGATCTGCCCAGATCTCCATCCAGACTTGTGCAAAGCCCTCCAAGAAACCCAAATTCAGTCCCATATAGACTCCTCAGAAAGCACTCTGAGACAAGATCAGGAGGGTTTTCCAGAATCTCCATATTCCACTCAGTATATCTCACTGGCTATGGAACAACAGTGGCAGTCCATGCAGTTCTGAATCTCAGGTATTGGTATTGTGGAAAGCACAGAGCAAGATTATGACAACACTAGGATTGCAAACCTGAGAAAGAAATCCTGCCCACATGAGCCATGGGTGTAAGGCTCCTTCCAGAGTAAGTATTGTCTGGCTGCAAGAGTGCCTTTCTCATACCCTCTCTTTTTCACAATGGAAGCACAGAGCTTAGTTATACTAGGCTGTTCCTCTGCTTTGAGTACTGTGACATGTCTTTAAGATCAGCCTATGTGCTCCCTAATGCAAACCTCTATTCCTCTCACTCAACAAATAAAATCACCAGCAAAACTTTTCTCTGGCTAGAAGTGGTAGCCCCACTTAGTTCCTAAGAGAACTAACATATTTGACTATGATCCATGCAAATCTAACCTTGTAAATGCTCAGCACTCTGAATTTAGCTCAATATCACAGGCCAGATACAAAGGCAGTCTTGGAGTTCCCATTGTGGTGCAGCAGAAATGAATCTGACTAGGAACAATGAGGTTGCGAGTTCAATCCCTGGCCTTGCTCAGTGGGTTAAGGATCCGGCATTGCCATGACCTGTGGTGTAGGCAGCAGATGTGGCTTGGATCCTGTATTACTGTGGCTCTAGTGTAGGCCAGCAGCTACAGCTCTGATTAGACCCCTAGCCTGGGAATCTCCATATGCTGTGGGTGTGGCCCTAAAAAGAAAAAGACAAACAAACAAAAACAAAGGCAATCTTTCTGCACAATGTTACCAATCACACCAGACATCATGCAAAGAGTACAGGAACTTCCTTCACAGAACACTGTTGGAAAAACTGTCCTGGCAGCTCATGCAAAAGGACTCCTGGTTTTTTGTTGGAAACTATTCATTGTATAAGGTAAAAGGGGTCTTGGCTCCCAATATCAGCTATGTATTGGCATTGCTGACAGTGGACAGCAAGACCATGCCTGCACTAGTGTTCCAAACCCGAGAAATAAATCTTGCCCTCTTGAACCTTGGGTAGAATGCTCCTTCCAGGAAAAGTATTGTTGGTCACAAGAGTGCCTTTCTCATACCTTCTCTTATTAACAGTGGAAGCACACAGATTATCTAGGCTAGGCTGTTCGTCTGCTTTGAGTAGGGTGACATGTCGAACAACAGACTGTGTGTTTCCTAATTCAAACTTTTATTTCAATCACTCAAAGAACGCAAGGCTTAGTGGTGCTTTGCTCTGACTAGCAATGGCCGCCCACTTTTCTAAGAGAACTAACATATTTTGACCATGTTCTCTGCAAAGGTCACCTGGAAAATGCTCAGTCCTCTGAGTTTAGTTCAATATCACAGGCCATGAAAAAAGGCAAGCTTGACTGCTAGATCTTAATAATCACTCCAGACATCATGCACATGTATAGCAATTCCCATCACAAAAGAGAACTTTTAGAAAAACTGTGCTGGGGGCTAATATGAAAGACCTCCTTGTTTCTCTTGAAAAGTCTTTTTGATATGGGTAGAAAAGATCTAGGTTCCAAATCTCAGTTAGATATTGGTTTTGAGGACAGTAAACAGCAAGACCATGCCGGCACTTGGATTTCAAACCTGAGAAAGAAATCCTGCCCACCTTAGCTTTGATTTAGAAGCTCCTTCCAGAGAGGGATAGTCTGGGTGGAAGAGGGCCTTCATATATCCTCATTTACACAGCAAAAACAGAGCTTTTCTCTGCTTTGAGAAATATGACACCTCTTAAACAACAAGCCATGTGTTTCCTCATTCAAAAATATATTCCACTCACTGAGAGAACACAAGGCCTAGCGGTGCTTTTCTTTGGCCAAAAAAGCTGCACACTTTTTTTAAGAGAAATAACATATTTGACTATGCTTTCTGCAAAGCTAACCATTCAAACACTCAGCACTCTGACTTCAGTGCAATATCACATGCAATGCATAAAAGCAAGATGCCTGCAAGATGTTACCAACCACTCTAGACATCACACAGCAAGTAGGTCACCTCCCTTCACAGAAGAATACTTAGAAAAACTGATAGCTCAGTCAAAAAGGCTTCTGCTTACTCTTGCAAAATCTTCTCTGTATATGGGTGAAAGAGGCCTAGGTTCCAAATCTCAGTTAGGTATATGTATTGTGGAGAACAGAAAGGAAGACTATGGCAGCATTAGGATTTTAAACGTGAGATATAAATCCTGCCCATTTGAGCTTTAAGTTGGAAGCTGCTTCCACAGAGGGATAGTGGGCCTTTTGTGCAGCTTCAGTTGCTCATATTGTAAACACAAAGATTTGCTTCAACAGGCCATTCCTCTACATTGAGTATTGTGACAGATATCTTAAACAGACTACATGCTTCCTAATTCAAACCTGCATTCCATTCACTGAAAGAACACAATGCCTAGTGGTGCTTTTTTACAATGGAAACACTATGGGTATCCAGTCAAACCAGGGGACCCTATGTTGCAATGTGCCCATGAGGGGCTCCTGGATGAGTTCCCAAAATTTGTTGCTGAAATATATGCTGCCTCTGTACAAAAATGCCAAATAAAAATGTGGAGACTAAGTTGAAAGAAACCAAAAAAGCAGCTTTAATTCACAAGCAAAGAGGGAACACAGCAGGCTAGTGACTCAAGGACTGTGTCCCCACCCCTTGGAGTGGGTAGTAAAGAGTGTTTGAGGAGCAGGGCAAGGTCAGCGAATGGATATTTCGATTGGTGGGTTGTGAGGTCATTGGAAGTCAGTGTCATTAATCTTTAGGTTCCAACTAGTCTGGGGGTCTATTGCTTGTGGGCAGCACAGTTTTGACTTCTTCCTCCACACAGTGGGGTCTTCAGTACCTAAAAAACAGCTCCAAGATTACAGTTCAGAATATTTCTATGGTCCTTGAATAACTAACAAATGGCTTTCACTTTGTTGAATAAATAGTCATTTTTCTCTCTTGCTTGTTTTCCTTTTTTCTATTTTTTTTCCTCATTTCTCTGATGAAATTTATTCTTTGAATGAAGTTTTTCTGTAGATAAAAAGGCAGATAGAACACATAAGGAGACTTACACTCTGGGAAGTCCTCACAGGGTCGGGCTCAGAAATACATCAGGCCTTCCCTGAATTAAATAGCAGAACATAAGCAGGCATTTCCCTGAGGCTCCATGGAAACTGCAAAAACTCTCAAGTGGCCAGAGGGAAAATCTTGTCCTTTCTTTTCAGGGCCCAGGGAAAGGGTGGATGCTACTCTTTTGCTAGTAGTTCCTTAAGAGAGACTACTTGAGGGCATGAAAGTCACAGGCTTCTATAAAGCCATGAAAGATAAACTCAAGTAGACCAGCCTGTAGTGACATGGAGAACAACCAGAAGTGTATCCAAGGCTCATTTCTGGCTCAGAACAGCTTTCCTGTGGATAGAGGTGGTGATATGGCTTTGCCCAAGTTCTCTATAGAATATGACTTGCCAGCCTAAATGAACCCAGCTGTCTCTGACAAGGGAACTGAAAGAGAATCCATTGCCAGTGTTCTTTTACAATTAAAAAAGGGAACACAATTAAAAGAGTGCACATCTTCTATCCTGAGATGTGTAACACAAAGTGTTTTACACGTCATTATCCAAGGCTGGAATAAATGAAGAAAAACCTGTCTCCCAAAAAGGATAAAATCAATTTCTGGGGAGAGAGAAAATCTTATTCACTGACACCTTAGACACAGGTTAAGGAAAGGTGGCTGCCGTATAATGTTGGGCCTGCTCTTTTTTCAGCACTTTTTTGAAAGGGCCTCATGTCTTCAGAGACTGGCCAATCTCAGGCACTCATGCACCAAGGCAGCCTT
Source organism: Phacochoerus africanus (assembly GCF_016906955.1). Lineage (NCBI taxonomy): Eukaryota > Metazoa > Chordata > Mammalia > Artiodactyla > Suidae > Phacochoerus > Phacochoerus africanus. The sequence continues at coordinate 24,484,352 of NC_062548.1, forward strand.
GACTGTGGAATACTTTAGCTTTCCCTGGACTGAAGTATGTACATTTTGAGATTTTTATACTAAAGATTTGACTTACCCATTGTCTTTGTATGCATTCCTGACTAGCTACAGGGAAAAAAACCTTCCACAAGGTCACTCATCCTTGAGGCCTTCATGGGGTGAACTGGATTCAGCAGTGCTATCACTGGGTTTTCTAAGTTACCCTTGACACTGTAAGGGACCTCCATTTGGAACATGGAAAAACAATCATTCATGCTCTGTCTCCTGGTAAAGTCTTGGGTTACCATTATGTGTAGAGAAATTGAGATGGGCTACCTGAGAACAATTGTATGCACTGTGATTCCTCATAGCAGTGTTTTTGCTCAGAACTGAAGGCACAAAATGAGAGGGAGGCCCCAAAATCCAGGATTTCTTAGGGTATTTTTGAACGTACCCAAGGCTTAGCCTTCTAAGGAAGCAAATACCTGCCTTTGCCCAGGTCCACATGAAAGTCAAGATCTCTGATGTTAGCATAGTTTTTTCTGACTGAGGTACATGGAAAACATTGGATGAACTCTCCCGTACCAATTAAAGAAAAACTCACCCTGAGTCCTGCCTGTGGGGTATTCTATCACTGACTTGGATCATGAAGTTTGGAAGACTCCCTGGACCTGAGAAGAGCCTGAATTGACCAAAGGGAAACTCTAGACATTTTCCTGAGTGTAGTCATCCAGGATTATTTCAGCACTTGTCCCATAGCAATTAGACATCACCAATTGGAGAGGAATAATAGGCACTGGGCTTTTTGTGCACAGGTTGGATCCAGAGAGTGCTGGATATTATGAATTGGAAGTCCCAACCCCAGGGAAGTTGAAGGCAGATTTGCCATTGAGAAAACACTTTGTTTAACAAAAAAGTAATTCTGCCTGGCTCTCAGCCTGACCTGCAGGCTTCATCCTATAGGAAACTATCTGTGATTTCCTTCCTCTGTGTAAGGGATGGGTTGACTTGGGAATGTTTTTTCATTGAATAAAACTTTTACCCACTGGGTCAGGACTGGTATGAACTGGATACCAGAGTTGGAGCAGTCATTTTCCTGAGGCTTCATAGAAACTGTGAATATTCTCAATTGGACCAAGAGAAAACTTGTCCTTTCTTTTAAGGTTCAGGGAAAGGCTGAATACCACACTTCTCTAGCTGGTTCCTTGGGACAGGCTGCTTGAGGGGCGTGAGAGGCACAGGGTTGTGTCAAGCCAAGCAAGATTGACTCAGGGAGCCAGGCATTCAGTGACATGGAGACCAACAACACTAGTGTTTCCAAGGCCCCTTTCTGGCAGAGAGTAACATCTCTTTGAAAGAGGTAGTACATGACCTTGCCCAAGTTCCCCACAGAAGACATTTGAAAAGACCTTAGGCATCACTGACAAGGGAACTGAGAGATAATTCATTGCCAGCACTCTTTTACAGTGAAAGGAGGTAACACCTAGAGTGTATGACCCTATCCTGAATTGGGAAACACACAGGGTCATAGACTTCCTTCTCCATGGCTGGAATAAATGAAGGAAAACCTGTCCTCCCCAAAAACACTACTGATTTATGATGAGAAGGAAAAGCTTCTTCACATACACCTTACACAGAGGTTAAGGAATAGGTGGCTGCTGTAATGTTGGGCCTACAGTTTTTTTTCAGTAATGGTTTTTACTCTGGGACTCATGCCCTCAGAGACTAACAGATCTCAGATACCATTCTCAGAGGCAGATTTTACTATGGGAACACTTTGGCTTTCCCTGGGCTGAAGTATGTATTTTTGAAATTTTTACAGTAAAGACTTGACCCACCCAATGTCTTTGCATATATTCCTGGTGGAAAAAAATCTCCCAAAATGTCATTCATTCATGAGGCCTGCTTTGGGCGAACTGGATTCCAGAAGTGTAGCCAAAGGATTTTCTGGAGGTCCTGTTATGGTGCAGCAGAAATGAATCTGACTAGGAACCATAAATTTGTGGGTTTGATCCCTGGCCTCACTCAGTGGGTTAAGGACCTGGCGTTGCTGTGATCTGTGGTGTAGGTCACAGATATATCTCAGATCTGATGCATGGGCCAGCAGCTGTAGCTCCAGTTTGATGCCTAGCCTGGGAACCTTCATATGCCACAGGTGCAGCCCCCCAAAAGAAAAAATATAAAAGAATTTTCTAAGGCTCCCTTTGATCTTGGGAGAGAGAGAAGTGAGTGATGGTCCAGTGCAAGATCTTAATTCTCTGCTCAGGAACTGAACCTTGGCAGCCTGGGTGAATACCAGATTAGATTGAGGCTAAAAGTAGAAATGCCCTGATTCTTATCCTGTGTTGAAAGCAAGCATATTTAAAGGAGGCAAAGACTGTAAAAATAGTTATAAAATTTATTATTTCAGACACAATACAACATGTGGGAGAGCACACAGAGAAGTAGTTTATTTAGGACAATTTATATACAAAAAAAAAGGAGCGTGGGTGGGGACATTCTCCTCAATGAGGAACATGCCAGAGAGGAAACTTAAACCCCTTATTTAGGACAGTTCTGGGTCTTTGTTTTCCTTTGGTCAATCATCTTGTTTTATTTCTCACACCCCACCAGACCCAGGGCCCTCCCCTATATGTTTGTGCATTTTTGGCCAAGATGAATTCCAGAGCAAAGAATTTTGGAATGGTATAAAGACATCATGGCCTGGTACCCTCTACATTTTGACCCCTAGGTATATTTCTGTGCATATGAAATGGGGAGGTCTCCTTGACCTCAGGAGTGATTGAAGTGGGCACCTTATCTTCATACCCCAGCAGAGCTCAGCTCCTGCCATCAATATTCTCTCTCAGGAGTCAAAGAGAAGTAGGTCCAATGTATTCAGCCTGACACATCCCAGCACTTCTCAGCCCAGGGTCCCATCTACCTCATACCTAAATTCCCGCCTGAGAGATGTGGACCCCAGACATCTTTACTTGGAAAATGAAGGGTGAAGGTCTCTCTTCTGTAGCTTTTTCAGGCTTCCATGGGACTAATAGATGCTACCTAATTGGGGCCTTGGATCTCTTGCCCTATCTTTTCAGCATCCTAGGGTGACTTCTACAGTTATTCCAGCAGGAACTGTTTTGAGAAGTGGCTGGAGTCCCTGCATCACCATTATCTTGATGTGAAATTTGTAATCTGGAAGAGACAAACTTAAACAGTAGATTAAAAAGGCATAGGCCAAAGAGTAATAAAGGAACCATTCCAACTGGAGGCCCAAGCAAGTGTAAGAAGAACTTGGTTGTTTTGTAATATTTTAAAGCATAGTTTATATAGAGCAAAGACTTATGCTACCCCATTCAAAGGAGTGAAGCCATTTAGCATGGTCACATGCATTTTAACATAGGTATAACAGACTGAGTTAGAAGTAGTTGGTGAGGCGACAACTTGAATGTTAATAGAAAAAATAGATCTCATTTCTTTTTAGAAAAAGCCTGAAACCCAATCTAGGACTGGCACTTCTCAGAGACTTGTAGTCAAGTAGTTTGTTGTCTGATTTTATCTAAGTAGCTTTTAACTTTTAAACGTGGCATTAACCTATAAACAAGGACCTATTGGTCATTATATATCTCTCTTTTTTTCTTAATGTATGATCAAATGCGGTTTCATTGTCTAGTTACAAGAGGAGACCTTAAAAATGTTAAGTTGCAGCTACTAGCTGCCAGGTGATACTGATTTGAGAATAGCTGGTGGCATCACATCTGACACAGCTCATAAAACCTAGTTTTCAGCAGCACAAGGACTTGTGAAATCATGTCCATAGTGGCATACAGTATTAACTTGGATGTCTGAACCACAGCTAACTCATTGTGATTTTAATAATATTGATCCTCAATGGCCAAGGCAGATGTCACTGTTAAAGATTTTCTTTATCTTTTAGGTATGAGGAGATGCAATAATTTGGACTCATAAAAATGCTTACCTGAAAATATCCAATTATTTGAAGTCCTATTTTTGCCATTTTCCCCAGAACAGAGTACCATATTTCTGATTTCCATCTTAAAGTCCTTTCAGGCTGTGTCGAAGCTCAGCAGTTTCAGTGGCTCATAATTTAATCCTTGTAGAGGCAGATGACAAAAAGCAATTTCCAGTCAGCATGGCCTCCTCATGGTCATACTTTGAGGCTATGTTTGGATAATGGTTTTGTGTCAATTTTGTCCCACAGTGCTAAGAATTCTTATTCCCATGTCTGGCAAATATTTCACTGACAGGCTACTCAATGTGTTATTGCTGGAGTAGGCCTTTTAACAGTAGCCAAAATTCTCTGGACCACCTGTCTTACTAGTCTCTTATGGTCCAGGAAAATATTCCCTATTGTTGTTTCTTTTCATATCTAGAACTACACTGTTATAATTATTCATTCTATCAGAGAATTTTTAACACATTTGGACATGCAAGAAATAAAATTTTATAAAACAATTAATAACAGTAATAGAGTTTGCAGTGTTAGTAAAGACATAAGTAAGAATTTAAGTCAGGAACTTTCTTTAGGTGTAGGCTGGTATAACTCCAGGTTGTCTGGCTTAGTCTGTTTTGTACAAGTCCTTATATTTAAGGGGAAGTATATACTGTCATTGTCCCTAAGGAATTCAGTCCAAGTTCCTAGTGCTATTAGGCTGGTTATTCCTAGATAGTTTAATTGTTCCATCTGTAAGGAAGCCTTTAACATAAATGACCATAGCCTGCTATTAACTACAAAAATCTATCCCATAATTTGGGGAGTTATATTCTTTGGCTGGAGACTTGCTTGTTGTTGTTCTAAGTAACCTTAGAAGAAAATTTATATCTATAGGGGTCAGAGCAGGTATTTATATTTCAGGAGACAATTTTTTTTTTGTCTTTTTGTCTTTTGTTGTTGCTATTTCTTGGGCCGCTCCCGCGGCATATGGAGGTTCCCAGGCTAGGGGTTGAATCGGAGCTGTAGCCACCGGCCTACGCCAGAGCCACAGCAACACGGGATCCGAGCCGCGTCTGCAACCTACACCACAGCTCACGGCAACGCCGGATCGTTAACCCACTGAGCAAGGGCAGGGACCGAACCCACAACCTCATGGTTCCTAGTCGGATTCGTTAACCACTGTGCCATGATGGGAACTCCAAGGAGACAATTTTTTATTTACCTAATAAGGCTGTTGAACCCAAAAGCCTCCAATTTCTGGAGGGACAAGGCAGAGAGAAAATAAAAATGTATAAATTTTATCCACAGATGTAAATGACCAAATTGTAACTCATTAATGGGCTTGAAGGGAAGAGCTTTTATATATCTATATTTGAAAAATAAAGATTAAAAGCCAATAATATGTCAGATAAAAAGTCATAAAAATTATAATTATACTTACTATTTTATCTAATTCCATGTGATTAATTTTTGTTCTCTTAGAGTCCAGTCTTTCCATTAGTTCTGTTGAGTTTGCCCAATGACTGAGGATGACATAATTGTGATAATTTCAAGAAGTTTGTGAAATTTTTATTCAGGCTTGAATAATTTATCCAGTGAATCAGGTGACTTGACTACTGGAGAATATAGAGATTATAGAAAGTGTACTACAAGTAGAAATCACAGTTTCTAATCATTTTATTTTTTTATCTGAGGGTATCAACTATACAGCCAGGGAAATCTTTAACCAATCAAATAAAAATGAAGTTTGTCAGGGAGTTGGGAAAAGCCAGATGTCAATCTTGGATTTCCCGTAGCCCCAGTCCCAGTTGTTTAATTCACAACTTTTGTTTACTCATTTTAAATTCCCTGATTTAGGAATAGACTGTTGCCATGTTACAAGGGCATCAGGATGGCAAAAGTCTGACATGAGAGGTTAAATTTTTATCAAAGTGGAGTGTATTTATCTACAGGCAACATAATCTTTTCTTGACAATACACTGATTTAAATTGTAAACTAGGAGTTCCCGTCGTGGCGCAGTGGTTAACGAATCCGACTAGGAACCATGAGGTTGTGGGTTCGGTCCCTGCCCTTGCTCAGTGGGTTAATGATCCGGCGTTGCCGTGAGCTGTGGTGTAGGTTGCAGACGCGGCTCGGATCCCGTGTTGCTGTGGCTCTGGCGTAGGCCGGTGGCTACAGCTCCGATTCAACCCCTAGCCTGGGAACCTCCATATGCCGCGGGAGCGGCCCAAGAAATAGCAACAACAACAACAACAACAACAACTACAACAACAAAAAAGACAAAAAGACAAAAACAAACAAACAAACAAAAAATTGTAAAGTAGTCCCAGTTAGCTTAACATTTTTATGAGATGCCCCAAAGGCCCTCTGAAGCACCTCAATTTAGGTAGAGATCAGAAGAGTTTTAACTAGAACTTGACACTTGGAGTTTGTTAAAAATAAAAACTTTTAAAATACTTGGTCAAGTAGAATCATATATCATGGTGAAATAATACTTATTCACTCAACCAAAGTAACAAAAGACCTTAAAAACAAACACAAATCACTTAAAGGCAAGAAATTTACACCATCTGTTCCCAAAGCAACATTCTAGAAAACCTTGACTTCTTAACAGAGATACCAAATCCAAGTCTTGCCTCAACCTGCTCCCAACAAAATCCATGTACCCAACCAAATTTCCCTTTTCCACAGAACTTTTACTAATTTTTGTATCCATTTTAGTCTGTTCCTTATTTTTCCATCCAGAACAATCAGGTCTAAGACAGACTCACTTTCCTTTTCTCTAGTGAAATGCAAGACCATTCCTCATATCTTTTATTTAAAACACACATCCTACTTCCCCAAGCAATCATGGGAGAAAAAGTGATGGTTTTATATCAGCACTCTGCAGATTGGTAAATATAAACACCAATATTAAAAAGAAAAAATGAGATTTTTATATGGAATAGTTCAGGGTGGCACCAAACATATTCATCAATAGTCCCAAATACCTTTAGTTTCTCTTTTTATTAATTGATGTCTTAGTATCTTATTATATTTCCCTGGTTTATAATTGAATTTTCTTGCTTGAGTTTAAAAGCCTCTTTCTATTTTTTTCCCTTTGGCTTAAAATTCTACTAATTAACCCAAGACCAAAATCTCAGGCAAAGTGGGCTCTGTGTACATTTCAAGGACATGATAAGAGTTACCTTTAGGGGTAGAGGAAGCTCAATCTCCCCCCTGAGAGTTTGGGGAAGTTAGAAAGGGGTCGTTTGGAATGTTAAGAGAGTTTTTGATTCCTTGGACATTTGATTATAGGAGCCACAAAGAGTGAGAGTCAGATAAAGGGCCAGAAAGCCTGAGCATAGGGAGCCTTAGTCCATTTTCCTATGCTGTGCCAATAAAGATCCAATTGTAAGATAGTAGGCCAATTTTTAGGCCATTTGTTTCCATTTTCAAAATTATATAAAGGCCAGGCAGTGTTAAGGCCTAAGCTTTTCTTGTCTTAGCACATCTGGCTTAGAAAGAGGGTCCTCCCATTTAAGTAACCTGAAAAATAATAACAAAGAAAAATAATCCCTCTAGAAATGAAGTATGGAATCCTGGAGTCATTACTGAGGAGCTGCCAGAAAGGGATGCTGTGGAGCATCCCCTGAATTTCCTTTGATCCCATTTGCAGATGATGTTTGGAGCATCCTCTACACCCCCACTGATTCCTGACCAGGTGTCTCTGGTCTTCCTTTTTTCCTCATACAATCTGCCCTCTCTTCCTACCTGAAGAAGACATTTGGAGCAGTGCAGAGCCATTGATGCAACGTCCCTTGGGGAGATCTGTTGTCTATAACAGTGCATGGGTTGCCAAGGCCTGGAGTGAAGTACAAAGTCCTGGAGGAATTTGAGTTGGCCACAATGGAAAATCCCATGGGAGTCAGGGCCTGGGAACTAAGAGGTGGGGGTATTCCCATAGGGAATTTGGGTCATAGAGTAAGGTCAGAAGAGTAAACAGTAGAGGAACAAAATATATCACTGTGTTTATTTGCTAGATAAGGTAAAATTGAAATGGAACAAGGATTTTATCTGACACTGAAAACAATGAATTTGGTAGTGGTTAGAGAGTAATAAAGTCCAGAAAATCTTTTCCCAAGGAGTATAGGTGAAAAAGAAAACTTGCCATGCAGGTAAAGTAGGAAAGAAAGTTTCAAAGGAAGATGATGGGTGTTGTGCCCTGGAGGGGTGAAAGATGCAAGGGCAGAGCCACTCTGTGGGAAAAATGCTCTAAGACAGTGAGGGTGGGGAGAGGCACCTGTGGGATGTTACCAAATAGGAGGTTGTAAAAAGAGCCCATGGCCTGGGGTGTAATTCTTTGATGCCTCAAAACAAAGTGTGGCTTATAACAGATTGCAACTTCCTGGAGGCAGCTCCCACTGAGCTGATTCCCAGTGGGTTGCAAAAGATGCTTATAAAGTTTCTTCAGTGAAGGCCATGCTGGGAGTTGTAACTTAGGCAGAGAGCTAGAGCCAGTAATTTCACCTGACAGCAGGAGAAAAGGAGAGGAATATGAAAGGTCTCTTGAGATCCTTTAAGGTTGGAAATCTTATTTCCACCCAGTCCCAAGGACAGCATCACCTGCCACCCAAGTGTTATTTGAACCTGCATGCCCTGGGAAATAACCCTGGCCACACTTAAACTTTAAGGGGAGGCATAACATAATGAACAGACTGAGATTACGCCCTGTGGGTTGTAGAAATAAATCAAAGCAGAGAATGAGAGGAAAGAATATTTGTGAAAGCAGGAGAAAGAGTCAGAGAAAAGCCAGATCTCAAGATACAGGCTACTGACAAGACCTGCAATTGACCTTGAATTCCTGGCATGCACAGAACAAGTAGGAAACTGAAATCTTCTTGGATGAGACAGCTATAAGAGTGCTTATATGATAAGGGTGGCTTAGCTAAGCAGATACACCCTGCATGCCCACTGTTGTGGGAGAGACTGCCATTCCACATGAAATCAGTTTTTTTCTCCAAGGAGAACATGATTGTGTTGGGCTAAAGGCAACTTGAACCCACTCCATGAACTAAGCAAACACAAAGTGGTTTGGTAGCTTAGTGTGTCAGGAAGCATAGATTGACATGCTGGGTCTAGGAGGAATGTGGGCAAGTGTTGACTTCTGAAGGAAACTACCACCAGGCCTGGTGTGCCTTTAGTGCCTACTTGCATGCACATTGCAAGTAGGAAGCTTGAAGCCTCTTGTTTGAGATGTCTGCTAGAGTGCTGACATGACAGGAGCTGCCCAGGTAAGCAAATATAGCCTGCATGCCCACTGTCATAGGAGAGGCTGCCATTCCCTAAGAAACAAGTATTTTCACCTACTGAGAACACTTTTTTATGCTAGGCTGCAGGCTACATGAAAGCACTCAATGAAATTTGTGAGCTCAGAGGGTTTGGGAGGAAAGATTGTTAGCATAGTTAGACATCTGAGGACTAGTAAGATTTTGGGCAAGCCATGTTTCCATAGGAAACCACCACCAGGCCTGGCTTGTATTTTGTGCCAGGCATGCACATTATAAGTAGGAAGACTGAAGCTTCTTGCTTGAGATATCTGTAGGAGTACCCACATGATAGGAGCTGCCTAGTTAAGCAGCTGAGCACTGAGTTCCCAACTATCATGGGAGATTTTGCCATTCTCTCTGAAACCAGCCTTTTCCTTTATGGAAAACAGGTTTGTTCTAGGCATCAGGAAACCCACGCACTGAAATTTACAAGGTCAGAGTGTTTTGCAGGTGAGCCTGTCATAAAGTAATATTAGACATGTGACACCTAGTAGGAATTTGGGCAAGTGTTGCTTTCCATAGGAAACAATCACCAAGCCTTGTGTGCTTTGAGAGCCTGGCATGCACTTTTCAAGAATAAAGATTGTATCTTCTTGGTTGAAAGATCACTTTATAGGAGTGGCCTAGGTCAGCTGCTATGCCCTGCATTTCACTGTCTTGTGAGAGACTTCCATGCCCTATGAAACCAGCCTTTTACCATGTTTGTGCTGGCCTGCAAGCTACTTGAACCCAATCAATGAAGTTTGCCAACCCAGAGCAGTTTGGTAGCTGAGTGTGTCAGAAAGCATAATCTTACATGAGGGGTTTAGGAAAAGCATGGGCAAGTGCTTCTTTCCATCAGAAACTATAACCAGGCCTCATATGTCCTGTGTTCTTGGCATGCACATTGCAAGTAGGAAGACTGAGGCCTTGTTTGAGACATCTGCTAAAATGATAGGCACTTCCTGTTAAGCAGCCACACACACTGTGCCCACTGTCATGGGAGGGACTGCCATTCTTTACAAAACCAGTATTTGCTCCTGTGGAGAACACATTTGTGTTGGGCTGGAAGATACTTGAACTCACTCACTGAATTTTTCAACCTCAGAATTTTGATAGATGAGGCAGTCAGAATAGCTAACCATGTGTGGCCTAGTTGGAACATGGGCAAGGGTTGCTTTCAGTAGGAAACTATCGCCATGCCTGGTGTTTAGTGGTGCCTGGCATGCGCTTTGCAAGTATAAAGATCAAAGCCTCTTGTTTGAGACATCTCTAAGAGTACTTCTATTATAGGAGCATCCTAATTAACAGTCTATGCCCTGCATGCCCACTGTCATGGGAGAGCCATTATTAAATATGAATCAGCTTTTCCCCCATGGAGAATATATTTGTACTATGCTGAAGGCTACTTGAACTCACTCACTGAACTTTGCAAGCTCAGAGCATTTGGTAGGTGAGTCTGTCAGAAAGCAAATTTAGATATGTGAGGCTGAGTATGAATTTGAGCAAGCTTTGCTTTACTTAAAAAACCACCACTAGGAATGGTGTGCCTTTTGTGCCTAGGATGAACATTGCAAGCATGAATCTCAAAGCTCTTATTTGAGACATCTGTAAGAGTTCTCATGTGATAAGAGAGACTGAGCTAAGCAGCTATGTCCTGTGTGCCATTTGTCATGGGAGAGACTGCCATTTCTTTCTAAACTAGTCTTCCCCAATGGAGAATGTGTTTGTGCTGGGCTAAAGGGTACAAACTACTCAACAAACTTTGCAAAATGGGATGAATTTGTATGCTTTCTATGGTTAGAAAGCATAGTTAGACTGTTAAGTCTAGTAAAAACTTTACAAACCTGGACTTCTGTAGGAAACCACCACCAGGCTTGGTTTGTTTGACTGCCTATCATGTTTTGCAGGTATGAAGATCAGAGCCGGAGTTTCGCATCGTGGCTCAGTGGTTAACGAATCCGACTAGGAACCATGAGGTTGCGGGTTCAATCCCTGGCCTTGCTCAGTGGGTTAAGGATCCGGCGTTGCTGTGAGCTGCTGTGTAGGTTGCAAACGCGGCTCAGATCCCGAGTTGCTGTGGCTCTAGCGTAGGCCAGTGGCTACAGCTCTGATTGGACCCCTAGCCTGGGAATCTCCAAATGCCATGGAAGCGGCCCTAGAAAAGGCAAAAAGACAAAAAAAAAAAAAAAGATCAGAGCCTCTTGTTGGAGACTCTGTAAGAATATTCACAGGGAGTGGCCTAGGTAAGGTGCTACACTTTGTATTCCTGCTGTCATTGGAGAAACAACCATTCCCTATGAAACCAGTCTTTTTCTGCATGGAGTCACACTTGGGCTGGGCTCCAGGCTATTTGAATGTCATTAGAAGTACAAATGTTTTTTCAGTGTCATATTTTCTTTGACTTTGATTAGGGCTTTTTTTTCCCCAATTAACATATTGATTTCCATGTGTTTGAATCTGTCCCTTTTTATAAGTGGTGTCTGGTATTTTGTCTGATTTAGAAAGGTTTTCCTACATACAGTAGCCTTGTAGTAACCTTCATAGCTGGCAGGGGCAGCCCCTCTTTAACATTTTAATAGGTTTTCCTAGCTCTTTTTGCCTTGCTACTCTGCAAGTGAAGTTTTGAAGCAGAACATGTAGGCCTGGAAACAGCCGGCATGACAGTTTTCCTATGCGCATCCATGTCATCCACTCAGACAGAAGATATCCATGGAGGAACTGACTTGGCAGTGGACAATTGTAGTGGCGGGATGGAGGGATTCCTGCCTGAGCCTGGGGTGGGATTCACAGGATGGGCACACAGTCACATTTTGATGGAGGTGTGGGTTCCAGGACCTCTGTAACTTCCCTGACACCAAGAACCTCCTGAATAATAGCAACCTGGGAGTTCGTGTTGTGGCTCAGTGGAAACAACCTGACTAGTATCCATGAAGATATAGGTTCAATCCCTGGCCCTGCTAAGTGGGTTAAAGATAAGCACATTCCTACAAGTTGTGGTGTATGTCACAGATGCAACTCTGGCATTGCTGTGGCTATGGCATAGACTGGCAGCTGCAGCTCTGATCTGACCCCTAGCCTGGAAAATTGCATATGCCACATGTGAGGCCCTAAAAAGGCAAAAAAAAATAGCAACATGAATGAGGCGACTGTTGGGCACATGCCACCCCCCCACACTGAGTGCTGTTGGCCTGGATTACAGCAATGTCACATGGTACAGGTGTCCCCTCTAATTCAGGCTCCCACAGTGCCACATGTGTGCCGCAAACATGGGACCATATACATGTGCTTGTGTAGGTAGGCATCTGGCTCCTCCTTGGACCCAGCTGACCCAATTTGCACATACGCATCTCATCACCGTCAACCACAACATGGGCTGAAGCAAGTGTGGCTGCTCCCATCTCCCCCTCACATCTAGGGATATGCTGAGGGTACCGAGGCGCTTTGTGTCCTGGATGCAGGACTTCCCAGCAGGGCAGAAATGAACAGCCCTTCCCATTACCCACCCTCCTGGAAGGCAGGGCTTGGAGATGGAGACCACACAAGAGAAGCACACCCCTGCATAAGCCAGCTGGCATGGTTGAACAGGCCCCAGGGCTCAAGTGGCTGGGGGCCCTGGAGCATCAACTCACTGCCTTTTCCTCCTGGGCTGTCAGGTAGGGGCAGGAAAGGAAACAGAAGATAAATGGGGTTGACCATGGCTGTGGGGTTGACACTGCTCATCCAGCCCTCCTGACTCAGGCTCTTGCCCTTTGACTTGTCCCCAGAACAGCAATCACACCAGCATGGAGACCCCACCATGTCACCACCCTGCTTGGGACAGCATCTGAAGAGGCTGTGCTCCCACTCCCCTGCTCCAGTTTTCTCTTCACTTGGCACGCATGAAGCACTTTAAAACAGTCAATTGATTTCTACTTTTTGTGACTTCATTTGGGCAGGGTGGCCTCTGTTCTAATCTCTGTGCTCTGGACAGCTCTTGGACACATAGGACAGGCCCCAGAATGAAATAAGTTTAAAAATGTGTGGCTGGAAATCATCAGTTCTAGATTGTCTGTGGTTAACAATGCTGTGCTGTGCATATAAAAGTCAAGATGGTAGATCTCATCTTTAAATCACAGTTAAAAAAAAAAGTGAGGTGAACACAGTGTAAAGTAAAACAGAAGAAATAAACCCCAACTCATCAGTAACAATAATAACTGTAAAAAGGCCACACTTACCAGTTGAAAGCAGTGATTTTAAGTGAAATGAAATAAGTTCTATCTAAAAGCAGTTACAGGAGTTCCTGCCGTGGCTTAGTGGTTAATGAATCTGACTAGGAACCATGAGATTGCATGTTTGATCTCTGGCCTTGCTCAGTGGGTGAAGGATCTGGCATTGCTGTGAGCTGTGGTGTAGGTCATAGATGTGGCTCGGATCCTGCATTGCTGTGGCTCTGGCATAGGCCAGTGGCTACAGCTCCAATTGGACCCCTAGCCTGGGAACCTCCATATGCCACGGGAACGGCCCTAGAAAAGGCAAAAAGACAAAAATAAAATAAAAAATAAAAGCACTTACAACCAGAGTTTCTTGTGGCATTAAGAATCCCATGTTGTCAGTGGAGTGGCTTGGGTCGCTGCCATGGGACAGGTTCAAACATTGGCCCAGGAACTTCCACATGCTGCAAATGTGGCCAAAAAAAAAATTCAGAAACATTTGGATGTTGGAGGCTTGCCAGATAGGCATGTATACAGGCCATAGTGAATCAAAGAAACTAGATGGCACTTGAAAAATGACACTAATCTAGGCTTGCAAAATATTTAAGACTTTCCTAGACCCCTGGGGGAAAGGGAATGAGATGGGAAATGTACATCATATGAGTGGCTGCTTGAAAGAAAGTTGTCAAATACTCCAGATGTCATCGATGGAAAGCCATTGACATTCTTGTTCTCGTGACCAGAACCCTAAGGGAGTTGGAGGAAAGGGTGTAATAGCCTTAAGCATAAGCAATATATTCTTTCTCTGGAGGGTTAATCATTTACAGCATCTATGAATACAAAAGGTCTGTGCCTTACATATCTGTAGCCTTGATTAGTAACATTGTAAATGACACATGTGATTCTGTATGTACAAGGAAGTAAAAAATAACAAATAAAAATCATGACTTGGCTCAGAGGGTTGCTATTGCCTCTCGAAGGTGGTAGCCCCCTGATCCCCACTCTATTTCTTTGTCTCATCTTTCTTAAATCTGTGGCACTGCTGACTTTGGGACCTGAGTTTATGAGCAGCTCAGTGGGTTAAGAATGCAACTAGTATCCAGGAGGATGTGGGTTTGATACCTGGCACCACTCAATGGGTTAAGGATCCTGCATTGCTGTGAGCTGTGGCACAGGTTGCAGATGAAGTTCAAATATGGCATTGCTGTGGCTGTGGTATAGGCTGTCAAATACAGATCCAATTTGATTCCTAACCTGGGAGCTTCCATATGCTACAGGGGTGACCCTAAAAACACAAACAAACAAAAAAATCACATGTATAACCAAAAATACACATGTTTATTGGGGAGTGTCTTCTTGGGCATCTCAGACCCAGAACATTGTGCGCTCAATAGATCCTTGTTGATGGTTTAAAAAAAACCATATATTTGGAAACAAAGACTCATCTCTCAATAGCTCACAGGTCTAAGCAGAACTCACAACAGAAACTAGAAATACTTAGAGTGACCATATAGCCAGGCCTTTGGGTTGTATCTCAAGTGGATTTCAGTAGAAGGGTGGAGTCAGTGCATTTGAACTGAGTGGCAAGAGATACTGCAAGTCTATGAGTAGGTAATGGAATTGGGGGCTGAATATAGAATGGGCCAAGCCAAGGACATGAGAAGATGTTTGAGGAGGGCCCAGGAGGGCCCAGGAGCTGGTTCTTCCAAATGTCCTGGAGTCCTTGAATGCAAAGGTGAGCAATCTCAGGGACCCAGCAGTGGGAGAAAAGCTCACCTGAGGCATGAGAGCTGTGCCCTGGGGTCCAGTGGACACAGCTTCACTGCTGGTTTCTGCTGAGCTCACCAAGTACAGTGGGCACATTGTCATGGAGAGAAAGCCATCTGTGGTGCTGGCTCTCAGCCATGTGGACATGAACTAGTGATGTCTGCCAGGCCACCAGATGCCATGGAATTCTGGAGAGAGTGAAGGGAGTCTGGGGGCCTTGTCAGAGCAGGTGAATTTTTCAGCAATGAGCAGGCCACTGAGGGCTGTGCAGCCAAGCAGCCAGAATAACTGGCTACCTTCTGCCCAGCCTAGTGGTGGCAGAGGTGCCAGGCTCTCCATTCCTCTGCATATTCTGCCCACATGGAACTCTGCATTTGTAGAAGCAGCAGCCCTATTGATGACCAGCACCAGAAAGATGGCCAAAGTGTCACTCTCCCAAATATTCCTGGCCTGGGCTGGGCTGGAATGTCCTGAGGAGATATCAGGCAGGACATCTCCAGGTCACTGCACTGTGTGACCATCCATCACATAATATTTTCTGATCCCTGCAGAGTTGAATGTGCCAATGAAAACAAAAGGAACTCCACCACCCCCACCCCAAAACTCTGAGGAAAGCATCAACCCTGCCAGGCTCTGGGTGGCACCTGCTAGGCCCCCAGCAGGCATCCAGGAACCCAGTGCCTCAAGAGTACTGAGACCCAGCTGAGACCAGCAGGCAGTGAGAACTTGCTCTGTGTCCAGAAACTAGGCTGCAGTCAGTCAATAAGGGTCCCACCCCATGCTCTAAAGGTACAGAGTCAGAAAATACCTCCTCTCCTGACACATGTTCTGTCTGGCTCTCTCTGTCCATCTGTCTCTCTGTCTCTGTCTATCTCTTTCCATCTGTCTGACCTCCACAGGCTCCTGGACTGAGTCCTGTTCCCTCACTCTGGCTATCAACATGGCATCACCTGGTCCTGGGGTGCCACATCTGGTGTCACCCATCTGTTCCCATATGTGGAGCCAGCCATTCATTTATCACAGCAGGTAAGGACCAGCCCCATGTTGTAAATGACACCAGATGTCATTTCCTTGGTATCCTTGGACAGCAAGTGCAGCAAGTCCCAGCTCTGCCCTGGCCTTTCCCTGGGGTGGGATTTATGCAGAGAGTCTGATCTTCCCCCCATCACAGGACAGTCTGTGAATCCCAGATGCTTCCAAAGGCAAGAAAAAGCAGACAGACTGGGAGGGGAGAAATCAAACTCCCTGTTTGCGGAGGACATGGTGATGAGAAAATCTCAGGGCAACAACAAAAACAAAGATAAAAGGATGACAGAGTTTTGGCCGAAGGAGAAAAAGATAAATTATATTGCTTTTCCAGACAAAGGAGTCCACTGAAAGCTAATGCCTTAAAGACTGTGCCCCCCATTGGAAAGAATTGAGAGGAGTTGTACAGTAAAAAGCCAAAAAACAAGCTCTCAGATAGGAATAAGTATTTGGGCAAACATGCATTCTTCTTTTTTAAGGGAATCTTTTTTATCAAACCTGGTGTCAGGAGATCTCCACATGATCATGATTGTGGTCTTTTGGGTTGTTGCCTAGAATAACAGTACTTAAGAAAAGGGCATATGGATAAAAGATTAGAACAAACTAGGAAAGTTCCTGAAAAACATCATGTGCTAATAATCTTGAACACACAGACAATTGTGCTCAGGGTGCCTAATCTTTAGCTTATGGGTGATGGTGTTTAGGGTGTAATTAAGCCAGGGAGAAGGACAAGAAAAGACTATAAGCTGTTCAGTTTTAAAGTATTCATTTCTAAAAGAAACAAGGACAGATGACATGCTACTATATGTAGAAAACCCTAAGGACTCAACCCAGTAACTACTTGAAATGATCAAAAAATTCAGCAAGATAGCATAAGATTAACATTCTGAAATCAGTAACATTTCTGTATATTAAGAATGAAATATTAGAAAAGGAATACAGAAATACAATACCTTTTTAAATTGCACCTCAAAAAATCAAATACCTGGGAATCCACCTGACCAAGGAGGTAAAGGACTTATATGCCGAGAACTATAAACCATTAATCAAGGAAATTAAAGACGATGTAAAGAAAAGGAAAGATCTTCCATGCTCTTGGGTTTGAAAATTAATGTTGTAAAAATGGCCATACTACCTTAAGCAATCTACAGACTCAATGCAATCCCTAATGAATTACCCATGAAAATTTTCACAGAACAAGAAAAAACAATCCAAAAATTTGTATGCAACCACAAAAGACCCAGAATTGCCAAAGCAATTCTGAGGAAAAAAAAACAAGCAAGAGGCATAACTTTCCTAGACTTTAGGCAATATTACAAACCCACAGTCTTCAAGACATTGTGGTACTGGTACCAAAACAGACATACAGACCAATGGACCAGAAAAGAGAACCCAGAAAGGCAAGAACATAAAATGGGAAAAATCCCACTCTTGGACATATATCTGGACAAAACTCCTTAAAAAGGACACATGCACCTGCATGTTCATTGCAGCTCTATTCACAATAGCCAAGACATGGGAACAACCCAAATATCCATCAACAGATGATTAGATTAGGAAGATGTGGTATATATACACAATAGAATACTACTCAGCCACAAAAAAAGAACAAAATAATGCCATTTGCAGCAACATGGATGGAACTAGAGACTCATACTGAGTGAAGTAAGTCAGGAAGAGAAAGACAAATACCAAATGATATCACTTATATCTGGAATCTAATTTAAGGCACAAATTAACCACTCCACAAGAAATAAAATCATGGACTTGGAGAATAGACTTGTGGTTGCCAAGGGGGAGGAGTGGGAGTGTGGTGGTTGGGGAGTTTGGGGTTAATAGATACAAAGCATTGCTTTTGGAATGCATTAGCAATGAGATCCTGCTGTGTAGCACTGGGAACTATGTCTAGTCACTCATAATGGAGCCTGATAAAAGTGCAAAAATCGAATGTGTACATGTATGTGTAACTGGGTTACTATGCTGCAGAGTAGAAAAAAATGTATTGGGGAAATAAATATTAAAAAAATAAATAAAATAAAATAAAATAAAATAAAATAAAATAAAATAAAATAAAATAAAATAAAATAAAAAAGTATAAGGAATATAACTTTTTGGGATTTCCCATTGTGGCTCATTGGTTAATGAATCCGATAGGAACCATGAGGTTGTGGGTTCGATCCCTGGCCCTGCTCAGTGTGCTAAGTATCATCATTGCCATGAGCTGTGGTGTAGGTTGCAGATGCAGCTTGGATGGCATGGCTGTGGCTTTGGCATAGACTGGTGGCTACAGCTCCGATTAGACCCCTAGCCTGGGAATCTCCATATGCCGCTGGTGTGGCCCCAGAAAAGACAAAAAAATAATAATAATAAATAAAGTAAAAAAAATTTTTAAAGTTATATAACTTTTACCTTAGGTGTATAAGATGCCTACATCATTATATGAATCAGTTAAGGGGTAACAAGGATATTTCCCTGAGGCTGTATCCTGTTTCCTGACTGTTCCTCCCTTGTCTTTGTCTGCCCTTTCTTCCCTGATCAGCAACTGTCTGAACCTCTCCCTTGGAACTCTGGAAAAGGCATGGAGGATGAATGAGGAGGCCCATTTCCTAAAAAGAAGAAATGTGGAACTCAGAAAGGCTTTTGTGCCCAGTAGCCCCACAGGGCCCTGCTTGGTTATAATATCTTGTTGAGAAAGTTACACAACATTCCCAATTTACCAAGAGTTTTTATCATGAATGGATGTTGGATTTTCTTTTCTGTATCAATTGATGTGATATGTGATCTTTTTTCTTTAGACTAGTAATAATGGATTTCAATTAATTTTTCTTGTCTTTTTATGGCCACACCATGGCATATGGACATTCCCAGAGCAGGGGTTGAAGTGGAGCTGTAGCCACTGGCCTATATCACAGCCACAGCAATGCAGGATTTTTAACCCACTGAGCCTTGCCAGGCGTTGAACCTTCATCCTCATGGATACTAGCAAGATTTATTTCCACTGAGCTACAACACAAGCTCCAGATTTCAACTAATGAACCAACTTTTCATTCCCAAAATAAACCCCATTTAGTTGTGGTGCATTATATTTTATTTTAAAGAATTTTATTTGACTGTATCTTGTTGAAGATTTTTTGAAGTTGGCTCATGAGTGATAATGTGTTTAGTTTTTTTTCTTTCGTAAGAATTTTATTTTTTTTCCATTATAATTGATTCACAGTGTTCTGTCAATTTCTACATATTTTTTTTCTTTTTGGTATTCTTGGGGTGGTGATTAGGGTAATGTTCTCCTTGGGACATAGTCCCTCCTATTCTATTTTCCTGGGAGAGAGTGAACAGAAATATTTTTATTTTTTTTAATGATTGGTATATTTTGCTATTGAAATTCATCTGGGGAGTTCCCATCGTGGCGCAGTGGTTAACAAATCCGACTAGGAACCATGAGGTTGTGGGTTTGATCCCTGCCCTTGTCAGTGGGTTATGGATCTGGCGTTGCCGTGAGCTGTGGTGTAGGTTGCAGACGCGGCTCGGATCCCGCATTGCTGTGGCTCTGGCATAGGCCAGTGGCTACAGCTCCAATTCGACCCCTAGCCTGGGAACCTCCATATGCCGCAGGAGCGGCCCAAGAAATAGCAAAAAGACAAAAAAAAAAGAAAAAGAAAAAGAAATTCATCTGGGCCTGAATTTTCAGTTAGTATAACTAAAAATTCAAATTTTTAATGGTTATAGGACTGTGATATTATGATTTCTGATAAATATGTATTTGGGGCTTTATCCCCAAACCCTTGGAATTTCCTAAAAGCAAATGGGAGCATATTTTTTAAACAATATTTGGTCTCTTGCCCTCAGTCCTTTAAATTGCTTCAGAGCCAAGGTGAGATGGGTGTCTTATTATTCCAAAAAATGGGCTTACAGTAATGAGATGACTATTTGAAATTCAAAAAGGATAGGGACCCAATAGACCAATCATGATTAGAAGGTTGGGTCCTCCAAGAAAACCTAAAAGGAAGAGGTTCCAAGAGCTCCCAGGTTGGTAAACCAGAGAGCTTCCAAATGCCAGGCTCCCAACTCCTTGGGGACAGAAAAGCCTGTGTTTGGAATGCTTCCAAACCTTACCATGTGCTTCTCTTCATCTGGCTATTCATGAATATCCTTTAATATCCTTTGTAATAAGCCAGGGACCTAGTAAACAAACTGATTTTCTGAATTCTGTGAACTTCTCTAGTAGATTAATCCATCCAGAGAGGGGGTTGTGGGAACCCCCAACTCATAGCCAGTTGTTCTGAAGCATGGGTGACAACCTGGACTGGCATCTGACGTGGGGGCTGTCTTGTGGGACTAAGCCCTTCACCTGTGGAATCTGGTGCTATCTCCAGGCTAACAAAGTCAAGTCGAATTTGTGAGACACTTTGTCAGTGTCCATAAGAATGAAATCTTTGTGTTGACAAAACACACACACCTTAAGGACTATTTCCATTAACTAGTTCATCCTGAGTGAGTTTTATGTTTGTAGCTTTTAAAGAATTGGTGCATTTCATCTAAGTTGTAAAATTTGTGTGTGTGTATTTGTTTGCGTTTTTTCCTTCTTATTCTTTTCATGTCTTCAAGGCTTATGGTAATACTGTCTCTTTCCTGATAATTGGTAAAATATGTCCTTTCTCTTATTCTGTTCTCTATTGCTAGAGATTTATGAATATATTGCTATTTTCAAAAGAACCAGCTTTTGGCTTCACTGATTCTTCTCTGCTGTTGACAATTTTGTTGACATCTAGTCTTATATTTTATTATTTCTTTCTTTTTGCTTGCTTTGGGTTTATTTTTTTGTCTTCATTGTAGCTTCCTAAGGTGAATGCTTAGTAAATTGATTTGAGACCTATCTTTTTTTGTAATATTGGCATTTGGTGCTATAAATTTCCCTGTAAGCACAGCCTTATCTGCAGCCTATAAATTTTGGTATTTTATTTAGTTCAAAATATATTCTAAATTCCCCTAAGACTTCCTCTTTGACCTATGAACTATTTAGAAGTTAACATGTTAATTTCTAAATATTTGGAGAATTTCATGTTATCTTTCAATTAGCAATTTTTAGCTTAATATCATGTCACACAACATATGTGGTTTCAGTTCTTTTAAATCTGACAAATTTGATTTATGACCTAAGATAAAGTATAGCTTAGTGAATGTTTCATGTACACTTGAAAAGAGTGTATGCTGGGTATGTGTATACATACATATGTATACACACAGGTACATGTGTATTTGCACACATGCATGCATATATGTGTAGGTTCGTGTGCATGTGTATGTACATGCAGAGTTGGTTGAAGCTGTTCTTCTGTTCTATATCCTTGCTTATTTTCCTCCACCCATTTTATCAATTACTAAGAGAGGAGCATTGAAATATCCAACTATGACTGTGGGTTTGTTGAATTCTCCTTTAAATTCTGTCAGTTGTTTTTTTTTTCTTTCTGTATTTTGAAGCCCCCAAATTAGATGCATACACACTCAGTATTTCTGTGTTTTCTTGATAAATTGTCCCTTTTATCATTATGAAATGTTCTTTATCTCTGCAATTTTCTTTGCTTTGAAGTTGCCTTTGTCTGATGTTAATACAACCACTTCAGCTACCTAGCTTTTAATATTAATTTAAAAAATTAAAATATGGTTTATTTAAAAAGTTGTGCTGATTTATGATGTGCAGTTTTCTTAATTAGTGCTCACATACTGTATCTTCTTCTAAATTTTACTTTTAAGCTCACACTTGACCTGAGTTCCTATATAGTTTTTTTTTCCTTTTGTGTTTTCTGACAATCTCTGTATTTAGAGATAAACTGTTAGTGTTATTGCTGTAAGGAAACAAGATGAGTTTTTCCAAAGCATCTTACAATCTGTCAATTACCTTACCCAGACCATTTGCATTTAATGTAATTACTGATATGTCTGCATTTAAGTCTAACATTTTATTATTTGTTTTCATTTATGCCTCTATTTTTTTTCTTTTTTACCCCTTTATCCCTCTTTTGGGTTATGTCAACTGTTTCAGGTGTCTCATTTTAATTACTTTTTTTTGGGGGGGGGGGGCGCTGAACCTGCAATATATGGAAGTTCCCAGGCTAGGTGTCAATTTTGAGCTGCAGCTGAAGGCCTACACCATAACCACAGTAACACCAGATCTTATCTGAATCTGCGAACTATGCCACAGCTTATATTAATGCCTTAACCCACAGAGTGAAGCCAGTGGTTGAAATCACATCCTCACAGAGACAATATTAGATCCTTAACCCACTGAGCCACAAAGGGAATTCCCGCATTTTTGATATTATCTCTTTGTACAAATATTTTAGTGGCAGCTGTAGGGATTATAATCTTGTATCTCTACTTCAGGCTACTCATACAACAATCAAATATATGTGAGTTAAAATCCCAACTGGAAAAACACACTTTAAAAATATTTAGGAGTTCCTGCTGTGGCTCAGTGGTTTAAGAACCTGACTAGTATCTATGAGGATGTGGGTTTGAGCCCTGGTCTCACTCAGTGGTTTAAGGATCTGGCATTGTTGTGAGATGTTATGTAGGTCACAGATGTGGCTGGGATCCCACATTACTGCGGCTGTGGCCTAGGCCAGAAGGTGCAACTCTAATTTAACCCCAAACCTGAGAACATACATATGCCATGGGTGTGGTCCTAAAAGGCAAAAAAAAAAAAAGTTTAATGGAGTTGCTCTGTGGCTCAGCTGGTTAAGAACCCAGTCATGGCTCTGGTTACTGTGCTATGGGTTCAATCCCTGGCTGGGGAATTCTGCATGCTGTGGGTGCAGCCTAAATAAATAAATAAAAATTTTAAAATAAAAATGTTTAGAAGCCTTATCCAACTACATATAAAAAAGATTATACACTGTGATTACATTGGATTTATTCCAGGATCACAGGAGAGTTCAACATTTCAAATCAATGTGATACACCACACCAGCCAAAGAAATGACAAAAAAAAACCACGCGATCATCTCCATATATGTGGAAATAGCATTTTGTAAAATTCAACATACATTCATGATAAAAACTGTCACCAAAGTGGGTACAGAGGGAACATATCTCAACATAGCAAAAGCTATTTATGAAAATCCACAGCCAACATAATTCTCAGTGGTGAATAGTTTAAAGCCTTCCCAATAAAATCTAGAACAAGCCAAAATGCCCACTTCCACCACTTTTATTCAACATAGTATTAGAAATCCTTGTCATGGCAATCAGACAAGAAAAATAAATAAACTATATCTAAATTGGAGTGGAAGATGTACATTGTCATTTTACACAGATGACATGTTGCTCTATGTAGAAACCTCTAAAGACTCCACACAAAAACTTTTAGAACTGTTAAATGGATTCATCAATGTAGCAGGATACAAGATCAATATACATAGATCTGTCACATTTCTTTACACTAACTATGAAATATCAGAAAGAGACAGTAAAAAAAAGAAAGAAAATCCCATTCAAAAATTTTTTTTAATTTTATTTATTTTTATTTTTTATACAGAATAAAATACATACATTTAAACAATTACATTCACACAGATTATTATATCATGGACCTTCAGAAACAGATTAAGTGACTCCCTCTTTCAAAATTATGTTTAAAAAATACCTAAGAATAGTTTCCTTTCAGCTAAGTGAAAGACATATGCTGAGAGTTTTAAAACATTGATAAAGGAAACTGAAGAAGTTTCAAAGAAGTGGAAAGTTACCCCATGCTCTTGGATGGGAAGAATTAATATTGTTAAAATGACCATACAACCAAAAGCAATCCACATATTTAATGAGATCCTTATCAAATTATCAATGACATTTTTCACAGAACCAGAAAAAATAACCCTAAAATTTATATGGAGTCACAAAAAATCCATAATTGCCAAAGCAATCCTGAGGAAATAGAAAAAAGCTGGTGGCATAACCCTCTCAGACTTCAGGCAATACTACAAAGATACAGTAATCAAAACAGTGTAGTGTTGGCACAAAACAGACATACAGATCAATGGGACAGAATAGAGAGCCCAGAAACAAACCTACACACCTACAGACAATTATTCAACAAATGAGGCAAGAATATACAATGGAGAAAAGAGAGTCTCTTCAGCAAGTGGTGTTGGGAAAGTTGGACAGCTGCATGTAAAACAATGAAGTTAGAACACACCCTCATACCATGTGCAAAAATAAACTCAAAATAGCCTAAAGACCTACTATAAAAAAAGACACCATAAAATTCCTAGAAGAGAACATAGGCAAAACATTCTCTGACATAAACTGTAGAAAATGTTTTCTTATGTTAGTCTCCAGAGGTGGCAGAAATAAAAGCAAAAACTAAACAAATGGTACCTAATTAACTTATAAGGTTTCGCATAGCAAATGAAAACCAAAAACAAAATGAAAACACAACCTATGGACTAGGAGAAAATATTGGCAAATGATGTGACTGACAAAGGCTTAATTTACAAATAAACTCCTACAATATAATATCAAAACAAAATAACAAACAAGTAAAAATCCCAGTCAAAAAATGGACAGAAGACCTAAATAAACATTTCTCCAAGAAGGCATACAGATGACCAACAGGCACATGAAAAGATGCTCATCATTTCTAATTATTGGAGAAATGCAAATAAAAACTACAAAGAAATATCACCTCAAACCAGTCAGAAATGCCATCATGGAAAATTCTACAAATAATAAATGCTGGCAAGGGTGTGGAGAAAATGGAACCCTCCCACAATGTTGGTAGGAATGTAAATTGGTTCAGCCACTATGGAAAACAGTCTGGAGGATCCTTAAAAAAAAACTAAAAATAGGAGTTCCCTGGTGGCTCAATGGGTTAAGGATCCAGTGTTGTCACTGCTGTGGCTCTGGTTACTACTGTGGCACATGTTTGATCCCTGAACTGGGAAATTCTGCATGTCATGGGAGCAGCCAAAACATCCAAGAAAACCCTAAAAGTAGAGTTATCATGTGATCCAGCAGTCCCACTCCTATAATGGGTGATGGTTCAGGAATTTCAGTTGTCAGTTTTCTGGTTCAAACCAGTTGGGGGTCTGCATGTTTGTGATCAGCACTCAGTCAACTTTTTCCACCTGGTGGGGGAGGTGTTTCAGTATCTGCAAAACAATTCAAGGCCATGGCTCAGGATATTATCAACAGCTCTTGAGGAGGAGCTTAAGGTGTTTGTTTAATGGCTAACCCATTATTATGTTGTCTTGCTTATTTTCCTTTGTTTCTGCATTTTCTCACTACTCTGAATAAATTTGCTCTTTGGAACTCAGGGAAGGCCTAGGTGGCTAAAGATTTTCTAAAAATGGCCATGTGGGATGTAGGGGGTTGGGGAGGTGGGGGTGGGGCACCCCCTGGGAAGTCCCTATAGGATCCTGCTACACTAGGAAATCAATACACCAGGTAAAGGTATTTTTCTTTCAAGATTCTTGAATCAAAAACAAGTTACAAAATAACAAGAGAGAAAGAGGGGCTTCCAAACACCATTGTTCATGCTTGGAGCTCCCATGTCCTTCAGAGCTGCTAAATAGTACTGTTTTTATTGAAAATGACGCAACCTTATGATAGCAAGAATTGTAGAAAAGTAAAAAATTGTAAAGGAACAAATAATTCACTCCCCTGCTTTCTGTGTCTCACAGAGCCATCTGGCAACAGTCCTTTTGGATGTCACTCTAAGCATATATTCAGGGAGAGAGGGGTGTTGAGGGAAATAAAAGAATGAAAGGGGGCAGAAAAACAGAAGCCATTCCTCATATCGCAGTGGTAAGGCAGGTGCTATTGTAACTGCATTCATTTCCCTGTCCCATAAGTTTAACAGGAGAAAAAGAAGCAAGTGAAATGGAAAGGATGGGTGAAAGTCAGATGTGGGATTTTTATTATAAGATATATTTGCTTCTAAAAAGCCCTCTTAAATTAAGAAGAAAGATTTTGAAAGGTAGTAAGAAGTTGATGCCTCCCAGCCTCCTGAGGTGGTGTGGCAATAAAGCCCCACAATGGGGCTTATTCTCTGAGTCTGGAGGTCAAAGGTCAAAGAGAAGCCATGAGAAGAACTTTGTTTCCTCTTCCAGCTCCTGGTGTCGCTGGCAGGGCATGATAGTCCTGGACTTGTGGCCGCATCACCCCAGCTCTGCCTCTCTAGGATGCTACCACCATTCTCAGAACAATATCTGTGAGCAACTGCCAGCTGCAAACTAGCTGATGTACATTCATTTCAGACCCCAACCAATCCTTGTATAACAAGCACCTTGACTTCTTCCAGCTTCTCTCCTAGTTCTTGAGAGGCAATTTGTGGATCCTGGCTGCTTTCTTCCTTTATAAGCCTCCCCATTTTCAGCCCACTGTAACACAATGCCAGAGTTTGGATCTGGATATTTAGGATGCAGTCCTAACAACAAATTCCTCTTTATTACAACCAGAGGGAAGAAATAAGCAACCATTAGGCTTTCAGTCCTCAGGACGTGGGGCTCTGGCTCTTCCTGTCTTCTCAGCACTGGGATGTGTTTGCCCTGGACTCATGACTCTGTGGGGTCAAGATTTGATGTCTAACAACTAAGGGGTAATCAGACAGCACCCCCTTCTCTCCTCCCACTGCTCTGGGACAGAGATGGGACAACATTCAGGACCACTCCCTCCCTTCTGGGTCAACTCAGGCCACCTGTGTCCTCAACCAAGGGCCACAGCCTCTGGCAAGAGCAGCTTTTTGGACAGCATTCCATCCAGCCTCACCCAGCCTCCAGTTTCCCCACTAGTCCCACAATTTCTTCAAGCACATAAAGTCACTGTCACTGAGGGCTAGAGATGATAAACTACAGGCTATATGGTAGGTTATGTAGTAACCAAAGCCTTGAATGAAAAAGCTTAAAATGAAACAGCTTTCTTTCTGAGTGAGCTTCTGTGCCCTTGCTGCATCTAGGGTGGACTTCCTGCACCTGCAGGCCCACACCTGTGTGTCACCAGGGCCTGTGCCCTAGTTAGATGCTGCTTATAACAGCATCATTGCAAAATCAGGGACTGAGAACAGCACACTTCTCAGCGTGTGATTCTGATAATGCCTGTGGGTCAGGAGTTGTCTGGCTGAGGGTGTCCCATGGCAGTGAGTGAGGTCTCAGCCTTGCTATGTCTCCTGGGAGGCTGGGCCAGGAAGATATGCCCCAAGGTTTCTCATGGCCACTAGCAGCTCTCTAGTCCTTGCAGGTGGCTGGAGTGGGGCCTAGGTTTCTAGCTGGCTCTCCAGTGGAGGCTACAATGGGCAACTTTCCACACGAACCTTCACAAAACCACTAATGGAGAAAGTTGCTTGGCAAATTATGCGCTAAAATCTAGTGTCACATCTGGGGAAGTGAAATCCCATGACCTTTGCCATGTCCCACTGGTTAAACTCAAAGAGAGGAAACCAAGGGCATAGTCATTGATGGAGGGTAGGGGTGGGGGGACAGGTGGGGTGTTGAGAGTCTGTTGACCACAATCCAGGACCACCCTGTTCAATGGCCCTGTGATGCCACTGGCAGGAGAGAGAACTCATCATGTTGCACACCAGACATGGAGTGTTTTGCCTTTGAAGTGCCACATAATCCTAGATGGTGTTCACTGACCATGCCTTGTCTCATGGTTCTGCCCCAGCGAGAGGCATCTGAGGAAGTGTCACCCCCTCCCCATGTGCTGGAGAGGGATGGAGAACTACACAGATGGAGATAAAGTCCTGGCTTTTGCATCTTTTATCAAAAGATTACATTTTCCAAATATTTTATAGATTTTTATAGATGTCTTATTAGTCCTAGTATTAGTTTTGGGTATAGATTATCAGATAACCTGCAATTCAATAGTTTTGATACTTTTTTAAGCTTTTCTGACTCTGCTGCTTTGGGTAGGCTCTCCAGCATAATGAAAGCAGTAATGATGACAGGCAAGTTTTTGTTGTTCCTGACATTAAATGTTTATAAAGGTTCACCTTGTTTTAGGGTTACTGGATTCAGATTTTGTGTATAGTGAAATATACACAGCACAAACTTTACATGTACTTTTTTTTTTTTTGTATTTTTAGGGCCACACACAGAGAATATGGAAGTTCCCAGGCTAGGGGATGAATTGGAGCTGCAGCTTCAGGTCTACACCACAGCCACAGCAACACTGGATCCGAGCCAAGTCTGCAAACTACAGTACAGCTCACAGAAATGCTGGATACTTAACCCACTGAGCAAGGCCAGGGATTGAACCTGCATCCTCACTGAAACTACATTGGGTCCTTAACCCACCAAGCCACAATAGGAACTTCCATGTCAACTCTTTAAATGTACAGTTCAGTGGATTAAGTGCATTCACATTGCTGTGTAACCATCACATCCATCCATATTCAGAACTTTTTCATTGCCCCCAAATAAAACTCTATACCTATTAAACAATAACATCCTCACTCTTGCCTTCCTCCCAGACCCCAGAAGCCACCATTCTGCCTTCTGTCTCTGTAGACTTGACAACTCTAAAAACCTATTATGAACAGAATCTGTCCTTTAAACAATAACACTAATGGGGATTGTAATCAATTCATTTAGGTACCTGATTACACTTTACCATTAATTATATATCTTTACATGACTTTCAACCTTGCAGGAAAACTAGAAGATGATTTAATATCAGAAATAGAAGGTATTTATACCACTTTTAAGGAAGAATGGTGGAAGGTAAGACAACAGACAAACCAAGGGTACCATACACATATGCATAGACACCAAGAACAGGGGAAATAAATAGTGGTCAAAGCCCTAACGTCACCATATGGACCCTAGCTTACTGTCCAGCCAATGGAGAGGAGTGTGAGACCCAGGAGACCTCTGTGAGGCCTCATTCACCCACTCACATGACCATTCATTTTTCTGCTTGACAACTATCTATTTATTTGCTTACAGGTACTAGCTAAGCTCAGTGCTGAGTCTAAAGGGCAGGTACTGCCATAAGTCCCATCCCTTGACACCAGGGTGTTTGCCATATAGTTGAGGATTCAGATAAGTGAGCAGGATACTACACTGCAAAGATCCAGTAGCTAAAGAGAGGGGCTGACAGAACACAAAGGAAGGGGTTTAACCTAGGTAGGAAAGGCCTGGCCTGAACAAATAAAAAAGAGTGGAAGTGACCTTTAGGAAGTGAGCAGGGGGGAAACACTGCAGGGTGGAAGAAGTGGCCTGGAGGTAAGAGTGTGAGCTCCCTTGGCAGAGCTGATGGGAGGTCCATCACACCAGACACAGTATGAGGCGTGGTGAGAAATGAGACAGGGGGACATATCGAGGGCCAAATTAGGATGGGCCTGAGTTGGGTTAAGAGGTTGTAATTGCTTCTCCAAGGTGGAATCAGGGAAGCATTAATCAGGACAATGGTGTCCATCCAGTAGGAACCTCCAGCCTTGAACCATATGCACAGATATTTAGGAGAAGCTGCATGATGGTTCCAATCTGTTAAACATGCCAAATATTTCACTGTCCCTGCAAGGTAATTTCCAATAACATGAAAGCATTCTTCAGGGTCTGTGACATGGGTGTTTGTACAGAATCATCCTGCTCCATCCTCTTTAGGCCAGTGGATGGAGCAGCAGTCATTGATGGGGTCACCAGTGGTAGGGTTTCCTCCCTGCTTAGGACACACAGAAAGCAAGGTTTCCCACCCCACTGTGATGTTGGGCAAGGCCATTCAACTGGCATTACATTTCGTTGCTTCTATTCTTAAAGCATCTAAAAGCCAATGTGGGAGTTCCCATTGTGGCTCACAGGGTGAAGAACCCAACATAGTGTACATGAGAGTACAGGTTTGATCTCTGGCCTTGCTCATGGGTTAAAGATCCCATGTTGCATAAGCTGCAGTGTAGATCACAGATGTGGCTCAGATCTTTGGTATGGCTGTGGCTGTGGCATAGGCCAGCAACTACAGATCCAATTCCACCCCAGACTGGGAACTTCCCTATGCCACAGGTGCAGCTGTTGAAAAAAAAAAAAAAAAGCCAACATGCAAATCTTCATTCCTCCTTTTCCTGCCTCTGTGCACCTTTGAAGCTTTATGCTGACATGGGGGTACCAAGATAAATTTGAAGATGTGGAGGGCAATGGTCTTGAAGAGTCACCTGGTCCCAGAGAAGACTTTGTATAAATGAGTGGAACCACTAGAACTTCATCTTCCCACAACTCAACCTGGCTCATCCTGACTAATGCAGGTGGAGTACAACATAAATCCATCTTAATCCTGCACTCCATTCTCTTAGAAACACTTTATCACTGTTTCTCCTCTGAGGCAGCCCAGTGGGGTGAAGGGGCATTGATATGGTTGCCAAAATTCCTGACTCTGCAACCCATCAGCCACAAGAACTCAGGTAAATCTCATAAGCTCACAGAGACCCCTTACTCTATAAAAAAAAGAGGGGGGGGGGGCAATACTTGCTACAACTTTGAGTTGGTCTAAAGTTTATGTTCTTTTGGTGGGGATTTTTAGGGTCAAACCCATGGCATATGGAAGCTCCCAGGCTAGGCATCAAATTAGAGCTGCAGATGCCAGCCTACACCATAGTCACAGCAATGAGGGATCTGAGACTCATTTGCAATCTACTTTATAGCTCACAGCAATGCTGGATCCCTGACCCACTGAGTGAGGCCAGGGATCAGACCTGTTGTCCTCATGGATACTAATCAGATTCACTTCCACTGCACCACAGTGGAAACTCCCAGGTGTAAATTTTCAAACACAGAGAGAAAACAAATGTGAAAATTCCATGCAAGGCACTACTTGTGGGATCATTTTCTTACAACTGCTAACCAGAGTGTACTGGGGGAGAAGTTAGACATTTTTTTTATCTCCCCTCCTCCACCTCCCCCCAAAAAAGTGGGGTGGGGGAAAAGATTTCTTTATTCAGGTAGATTAAAAATTTAATTTTGTTGCTCAAATAATTTCAGGTTTTTTTAAAGCTCATGTGAAAGTTGATTATCACATGCAGGCTCAAACAATTTCCCCAGAGAGCCCAACAATATATATTTTTAACTCTGACAAGCTGACACAGGCCATCAGTTGTATCTTTGAGACAAGTTTCATCATGAAGCTTTGCTCAGAACCAGGTGTTGTATCAGTCTGTACCTGGTGGGAAGGGAGGTGGCAGAAATGACCAGCCAAGAAGATGTCCATCAAGGTCCTGAGTCTCCATTGCCCATTATCCCCAGACAGCCATCTCTACATCAGAGGGTGACCTAGATACACAGAGAGGAGCTGTGCTCTTTACAGCTTGACTGAGTTGTTTCCCCACCCACTCACCCACACTGGCCCACCACCCCAGGATGCTCTCCATCTACCACACCTATTACCTGCCCCCAGTTCAGCTTGGGTGATCCTAATTAGGGTGGACCAGATGGAGCAGATAAGGCTAATGCCCCAGAGGGCAAATGGAAAACCATTTCAGAGGAGGAGGAGACAGTGACCAAAAGGTGACCAGCCCAGGAATCAGCAGCAGATTTATGGAGCACGGACCTGTACATGGGCGGTTCCAGACTCAGCTACGCTACCACAGTGCTGGGGTTCTCAGGCCCTGCAAAAAACAGTGCTCCTTCTGAGCTGAGGTTAGGGTCATGGGAAGTGGATAATTGAAAAGGAAAAACTGGCCATAAGAATGGCTCCCACACAGGGAGTCTGAAGGTTGGAAGGCTCAAGACCCAGGAAGAGCCAACATTTCAGTTCTAGTCCAAAGGCAGGGGAAAAAAACATAATGAACCAGCTCAAAGGCAGTTGAGTTGAGGGAGTTACTTTTAACTCACAAGAAGGGCTACCTTTTGGTTCTATTCCAGCTTTAAACTGATTGGAGAAGACCCACCCATTTTGGGGAGAACAATCTGCTTTAGTCAGTCTATGGACAAAAATGCTAATCTCATCCAAAACCACACTCACAGACACACCAGAATAATGTCTGACCAAATATCTGGACACCTGCAGCCTGAAAAGTTGACATATGAGATTAACCTTGACAAGGCCACTGGCAGCATTATAAGCACTAATAACCCTTTGCTTCCAGGCATTCTTGATGCCACTAACCACTCTGTCCCTCAGCTATGCTCCCTGCACACAGTACTCACTACTCCATAGTGCTGCATCCTTTGCTATGATGTTCTGGTTGTCCCCCTTCCCACTCTATCAAGAATGAGGACCATATATACCCTCAGGGAAATCTGTGCTAGAAATTGCTGTTCTCTTTTGGGCAACTTGTTTGTTTTTACCCTCAGGGCCCTAAACTGTGTCACTGATCCATTTTCCTCCCTTTACTATCTGCCAAGAAGCTCATGACCTGATCTGTGGGCCACTTCTAGAGAAAATTTCACCCCTAATAGCCTGCATTCTGTGTGCTGATCTTACCTTAGTTAAGAACTTATTATTCCAACCCTCATCTTCCCTTCATTTTAATTTCCTCACCTTGTCCTTTTTTTGTTCCACTGCAAAAGACACCTCAAGTTTATTTCTGAATGAGACATGTATATATGTAAATAAGAAACCCATTATCATCTATTTCTGAGCTCCCCCAAATCTGCATCTCCTCCCATTTCCTTCCTCAGTTAACACCCATCCACCCAGTTACCTAAGCTAGAAACCTCCAAGTCATGTCACCTTCTGCCATGAAGCCGCACTCTCCAGTGGACACTATTAATTCTGACACTATCAGAACAGGGTGGTCTCTTAGGCCACCAGAGTCACTGTCTAACTCCTAGGACCAGCCTGACACCCCTGCATGGGCTCACCAGCACTTCACCTCCCCTCCTTAACCAAGTGTCTCAGAGACAAAACCAGGGGAATTCAACAGGGCTTGCTACCTACTGATGGACACAGTCCAAGAATCCACATGGCAACTTGGCATTTCAGAAACATATTGACAAAATCAGAATCTGAGAGTGGACAGTGTTTTGTAAGAAAACCCCTAAATTCCATAAAACATAAACCCTGCAGAATCTTGTCTAGTTAATAATCATCAAACTTTCACATCTTCCTCTGAAAAGTGGAAGAACTTTTCAAAACTTCTCTAAAATAACTTTTATGACAGTCTAACAGTCTGAACTATTTTTTCCTTACTGTGTTAAGGGAAAAGTTAAAAATACAGAGAAAAACATTTACTCAGTTTCACAAAATAAATCAGAACTAAAGCCAAATCCATCCTAAAATGATAAGGTTCCTGAATGGGCTATTCTTCCTTGGACTTTATTTATTTTTTTTTAATGTCCGCACCTGCAGCACAAGTAAGTTCCCAGGCTAGAGATCAAATCAGAGCTGTAATTGCCGGCCTATGTCACAGTAATGCCATATCCAAGCCACATCTCCCATCTACTCCACATCCCACAACAAAGTTGGATTTTTAACCCACTGATCAAGGCCAAGGATCAAATCCACATCCTCATGGATAACCATCAGGTTCATTACTGCTGAGCCATGACAAGTACTCCCTGCCTTGGGCTTTTTTCTTTCTTTTTTCATTTCTTTCTTCATTTCTTCCTTCCTTCCTTCCTTTCTTCCTTCCTTTGATTTTTAGGGCCACACTGATGGCATATGGAAGTTCTCAGGCTAGGAGCCAAATCAGCCAGCCACGGCCACAGCCACGGCCACAGCCACAGCCACTTGGGAGCCAAATCATATCTGCGACCTACACCACAGCTCATGGCATCACTGGATATCCACCCACTGAGCAAGGCCAGGGATCAAACCTACATCCTTTTCTGCCATGATGGAAACTCCCTGCCTTGGACTTTTAAATGTCTACCTAGGAGACTTTTAATAACCACCCCACAGAATGTAATACTGTATGTTAAAAAACTCCCCCAATAGAGTTAAGCATTTTTTTCTTTTCTTTTCTGTTCTGCTTTTTCAGATGTGCACCTGTGGCAGATGGAGGTTCCCAGGCTAGGGGTTGAATTGGAGCTATAGCTGCTGGCCTACAACACAGCCATGGCAACATGGGATCTGAGCCATGTCTGTGACCTATACCACAGCTCACAGCAACTCCAGATCCCTGGCCCATTGAGTGAGATCAGAGATCAAACCCATATCCTCAAAGATTTTAGTCAGATTCATTTCCCCGTGCCACAATGGGAACTCTCAGTTAAGCATCTTAAGTGAATTACAAAGATTATTTTTGATAATTACCCCTCAAAAACATGTATTTATCTTCAAGGCTCTTACTCTTTAGGGTGAACTACATGTTGGAGACACAATGACATCTCTTGTTCTAAGCAGCTTAACTCCTTGTTTGCATGAGGGCTACCCAGGTCCACAGTTTGCATATAAATCTGGCTCTGGGAAGAAGAAAGGCCTTGTGTGAGAGTTACATGGCCCTCCTTCCCTAGTGTCTGAGAGTACAGGACATTTATTTGGTTAAAATATTCCAAACCTTAAAGGTATAATGGAAATATTACCTAATCTGTGGGTACTGATGTTTAAAAAAGAAAAAAAAAAACACTAAAATTTCTATTCCCATAGACAGGGTGTAGTTAAAATTACAGTCTCCTTACCTCATGACTAACAATGAGGTCATCTGATTTACCCTTTTTATTTTTTTCTTTTTTGGCCCCATGCACATGGTCAGGAATCAGATCAGATACAGCCACAGTTTCAACACACACTATGCAGCCGCTGTGGCAACACTGGATTCTTAACCCACTGTGCAAGCTGGGGATTGAACCTGTGTTGCAGCACTCCAGAGACACCACTGATCCCATTGCACCACAACAGGAATGCCTCACTCTTGTTTCTGACTACATCTTGTGCTTTCTGCTGCACCTAATTTCATGTTTTACCATGCTATGTCACATCTATAATGCCAGGCAAATTCATGTGCACACTTAATGAGACCCATGTGACTGTCCCCAAGATGGACAACTCTTGTCTAAATGTGCCTTTATCACTGTACGTTGGTACAGTACATTGAAGTCCTTCAGATCCAAGCTATTCCTGGAGCCATCACTGACAATGTAATCAGTGTCCCAGCATCACTTTCATTGTATAAGTAAATAAACTTGGCAAATTATATCAAGCTGCCTCCTATAGCACTGTGAATGAATTTTCCAAGCTGCTTCAACAAAACCAAAACTCTACATTGTCACATGTCTCCCAAAACATGATAGATGCATTTATGTTGCAACATTTATTTCTTCTTCCTATAGATTTCCTTTCCTCTCCCGATTTTTATTAAAAGCGTACATTTTAATTTACCTCTGCACACAAGGAGCATTCAACAACACAAAGAAGCTACTGTAAGAACAGGTCAGCAAGAATATTCTAGAATAACTTGTTAGGCTGCAACTTATCACAATTACCAAAAATCAGATGTTATACCTTTAATAGCCAAGATTCCTCAAAATTTATCAGATGATATAGTCTGGTTATACAATCTTACAGCACCCCACACTCTTCCTCTGTCACCAAAAATGGAAATCCATTATAAATTGTGCATTTTGTGGTTAATATCTGTGTCCTGTTATAACATAATCTCCATGTGGACAAGGACTATATGCACATGCTATTACGTTTCTGTGCCCAACACATTTCCTTGCATGCAGTAGAAAATCAAAAATTATTGATAAATGATCGAAAGAGTGAATAAATCTGTCAGTGAAGAGACTAGTAAATTGGAGGATATGGGATACAAAGGTGATACAAGATTTTACAATCCCTGAGATTTATTCTTGGTGCGTCCTGACAGATTTATTACCCAACTCCAAAAATGGCCTACTGACAACAACCCGTGGGTTAATTATTCTTAAGATAAATTTTGGATCCACAAAACCAATCTCTTGGTGGTGATTTTCCACATTTAAAATTTTACAACTCGGAGTTCCCGTCATGGTGCAGTGGTTAATGAATCCGACTAGGAACCATGAGGTTGCGGGTTCGGTCCCTGCCCTTGCTCAGTGGGTTAACGATCCGGCGTTGCCGTGAGCTGTGGTGTAGGTTGCAGAGGTGGCTCGGATCCCGCATTGCTGTGGCTCTGGCATAGGCCGGTGGCTGCAGCTCCGATTTTACCCCTAGCCTGGGAACTCCATATGCTGTGGGAGTGGCCCAAGAAATAGCAAAAAGACCAAAAAAAAAAAAAAATTTACAACTCTGTCAGCATGTTTAATTTAACCCCTGCATATGAAACCATTGATGTGTGTGTGTGTGTGTGTGTGTGTGTGTGTATTTGGATAAACAAATGGAAAGCAGATATAGTTATTCTTCAACTCCACTACTTAGAATCACATCTCATTTCAAAACTCACAGAAATACAAATAAGAAAATGCCATTCAACAGTGTCAGAATTCTCCACAGCAATTCACGCTGTTTTCTGGTTATTTCCCTCTAGCCAATGATAAAACCTCTTTGAAAAAAAAAAAGAGAGCAAATATTATCATTTGATAGTACTTGGGCCCCACCGTGCAAATACAGTTGCACTATATTACCCTCAGAGGTCTTCCAACACACACAACACTGGCAGGGTTGTTAAGGAGGAACCAAGGTGCACAGTCCTAGAACAAGCCAGGTGGTATCTCTCCTCCCGGGAGTAACTCAACACTTAACCTTCCCCATGTTGCAGAATCTGTAGCAATGGAAGAAGACAAATGGCACTCAGAGATGCATAAAAGAAAGGTTTATTCAACGCTCCATGGGCTCTGAGGTGTCACCTCCAGAGTCTGAACACCAGGTCTTTGTTCTCAGCAAATTTTATATCATACAGGGTCTTGTTTTTGCCATGTAAGCAGCCCAGACCTCCCCCTTCTCTGAGCAGACAGTGTTCCTGCCTAAGAAACTGAGCAAGCAAGGTTACAGACTTGATGAGCAATGCTTGGAGCTCCATTAGTGGGGCTGCTGGCTTGGACAAAGGGCATTTAGTTGCTACATAATTACAACAAGTATGCTATGAGGCAAGTAGAACTGAAAAGGCAAGTAGCTACTTTTTCAGACAAGAGGGGTTATGTCTCTTAGTTAAATATCCAACTTCACTCAAAGAGACACCCAGAGGTTAGGGAGAAAGGCTGGCTTTTGAGTATGTTTCTGTTTTGGTGGTCCTGTGAAGAAAGAAGCACAAACAAGCAATGGGAAATGCCAACTCCTAAACAGCAGCCTGCTTTTGCTGCTCACACCATTTTTGTAAAGGATCATGGATGCAGGTAGGAAGAAAAATTGAAGGAGCTGTCCTAGCTTTGCAGCAGAATGGAAAGAATCTCAATATCTGGTGTCACCCTGTCCCTAGTCTGGCAAGTGGCAAAGGTCTGTAGATGCCCAGAAAGGGGGTCTACAGGGAAGGCAGCACCAAGCGGGTCCAAAGGGGCAGCCAGGTGGGTGCAGGGATCACAAAAGGGCACTTTGACTGGTAGAGAGCAGCAGGATGAGTAACCTGGGGCCACCCAGGACACAAAGCCTGGAACTGCAGATGCACCATTCAAGCTCTGTACCCCAGGCCAGCATTGTGAGGAAGATTCTAGGGTGGACCCTAGGGCCAGGGCTGCCCTGGCCAAGCCAGCACCCTCTGCAGGGTGGAGCATCATACAGTACCATAGGTCCGCACCGCTCCCCCAACCAGGTGGCAGCAAGGCATGCAGATTTTGCTGCTACCCATGGCAGGCCCTTGGCTGCTGTCATCCTCCTGTTGCCCACTTTCTGCCTAGGCCTCCCCTACACTTCCCTCTCATGAGTTCACCTTGCCCAGGAAGGGCCAGGGGAGGAGCCACTTCAGAGCCTACCTCTTCAGCTCCACCAGGCAGGCATTTCAATTTTTGCACCAGACACTGAGGTATGAGCCCAGGGAGGAGAGACCGCCACTGTGGGAGCCCATGCAGAATTTTGGTGAGCCACCCAGAGGGCCTGGAGAGCTGGTGCCATTGCCAGGGAGGTGGGGCTGGCAAGCCATGAAGGAGCTTGGTCACAAGGTACCCTGGGCTGGGGCACTGCAACCTGCAGCCCTATGGCCCCTGACACCTGCATGTATCCCCTGCAGGTGAGGTTAGTTCACCCACCAACTCAACAATGCCCTTCTCCCTCATCTGCCCCAAGAGCTGGTATCAGAAAAGATATGAGGAGTCACCTGCTGGGAGCAGACCCACCCCAGCTCTGCTATTCTGGGACCCCTTCCCCTCCACCATTTTGTTCTCCTACACCTGCCCTGCAAACCATTTCTGGAATTGCCCTAGCAGGCCCAGCTGGCCCAGCAGGCCAGGGGCCACCCTTCCAAGGGCAGCAGGAGAAAAGGGTCTTTGCCCCTGCCCACTCATAACCCTCTGTGCACATGCCTAGGATCCACCAAGGGATAGGGTGCAAGAGTGCAGGGAGTAAGTGGGCAGGGGCAGGGAAACTGAGGGACTAGCCTTGCAAAACATGTGCAGCATGGCAGGCATGGGCCTGAAAGGGAGTGTAAGTGAGATGGCCTTGGCCTCACCTTGGCCTAGGGTCTACTTTGCAACCATCTTCCTCCTCTTCCAGGACACAGGGCCAAGGAGCACACAGTCTTCTCCCTCTGCAGTCCCTCTCTGGAGGTGGGGGGTGGGAGCAGGGGGAGGAAGGGATGGTTGCCAATTTCTAACAAAATGCCAGAGGCTAAAGTGCCTGAATCCAAACTAATTTTCCCGAACTTTGAAATACAATGGGCTGCTAATGGGATTCAGGTTCCACTTGGTTTCAAAAGAACATTTCAAAGAAGAAGGGAACAGCCTGGGTCCACACTTGGGATTTGAGTTGTGGACAGCAGAGGCGAGCTCTCTGGTGTGTGCGAGCCAGCCAGAGCACTCAGTTGAAGGATACTTTCAGTAATGGCCGAGAAAAGGGCTTTTTGGATCCATTGGTTGGCAAAAGACATCCAGAGGTCATTCATCTAGCTCACAGATCTCCAAACAGTTTTGATTTGCACCCTTTTGATATAATGTTTTCTAGAGCCTCCAAGCATTCCCAATCTAAGAATATATACACATTTGGAAATCATAAGCCTGTAGTATTATACCTACCAATGAACCTACGAAACATACCCAAAGGAAGAAAAATTAATGGGAAAAATCAAAACAAACTCTTGTCAGCAGAACAAAGTGTTTATTTTTGTTCCATTCATGTGTTTTGGTAGGTTGCTTACTTTTGCCATATGGTGCTGCTGCAGTTGCTTACATTTAAACATGGGTTCAAGCATATGATATCAGCATAGCCGTAGGGGCAAACTCTGCCTCTTGTTCTGGTGGCACAACTTAGCACAATTTCCTCTGCATGCTTTCT
Organism: Phacochoerus africanus; assembly: GCF_016906955.1. NCBI lineage: Eukaryota > Metazoa > Chordata > Mammalia > Artiodactyla > Suidae > Phacochoerus > Phacochoerus africanus. The sequence continues at coordinate 24,523,805 of NC_062548.1, forward strand.
CATCTGGAACAGAGTCTGGAAGCTTGAGAACTCCATCCTGTCAAACGGAGGGCATTCCCTGAGGATTTTGAAAGTGGAAGAAAAGCAGAAGCAATCGTAACGTCTACGGCCACAGCAGACAGATGGTTGGCCTTTGGAGGAGGAAAGGTTTTGCCAGTGGCTCCCAGCTATTTTCCTGAAAAATCATTCAATTTCATACCACAGATGAGCGAGAATATTGGTGAGAGTTGTCTGTGATTTTTGATTCTTTGATTTCCCCGTGGTTGCTTTCCTAATCCTACCCATATGAGGTAAGCCTCTATTTCTCTGTTTTAAACTACCTCAAGTTTGACCTACTAGAGAGCTTTGCTCCTTTCTGTCTTCGGTCCTCTTGGTTTATGAAATGATTACAGTAACTTGCTTCTGCATCAGGCCTATCTCCTCATCACCAGCAACTGAAAACCCTCAATAATATTACTGGGAAGCCTCCCAGTTTTTGTCCACAAACTCCTGAATTACCAGCTGCATTCTTCTTATTCCTCACACATTGACTCCAACTAATGATTAAAGTAATCAAACTGGCAATTGGCTGGTCTTATCACAAGTCCTTCTTCCCCTGCATTTCTTTACCTGTTTGTGGTTCTACCTCCTCAATTAACATTTGCCCCAGGCTGTCTCTTTCTCTTCTCTTTGAAAAGCCTCACACCCCTGCTGGAGGGCAGCCACATTATATTGGATCGAATCCATGGCCAAGAGCCTCAAACATAATATTAAGGGAAAATCCTACTACATTTTCCAGTTCTTCTCCCCATCTCCTGGATCATCTATTTGCCATTTCTACTATTTCTTTGAATCTGACAGTTTCTCATCTAGACATGTTCTCAGCAGAAAACACAGGCAGCCCAAAAAAGCATTTTTCCAAGCTCTTCTCAACATCTCCCACACCCTGTGATCAGGGCCCCTACCTGCTTCCCCTCTTTCTGTTACTGGGTGTGAACTATTTCTATTTTGATCAAAGTCACATCTTTTTAGCCTGTGCTCTAGACGTCATGTCTCCCATGCACTCACAAACATTGCTTCAGGAACTTTTTGTCTCTGTCCTGTGTCATTGTTTTTCTCGAGTGTAAGAAGAATCCATAAAGATCATGCAAAATAGCAAGAAATATGACATAATCTCTCCCATTTTACAAATGCCCCTGTATTTACCCCACATCCATCTCCCAAGTACACCTCACTGCTCTACTCCCATACCTTCCATTGTCTGTCTCCAGTTTCTTTCCTCATTTCTTTTTTCTACTCTCTCTTCAAGGTTTTTTAAATAGACTTTGGCTCCACTATGCACTCCCCTCAAAAAAAGGTCATTAACAATTTCCATGCTACTGAATCCAATCCTGATTTATTTGTCCCATTTGCTGCAGTTGCCACAATTGTGTCACCTCTGTTCATGGAAACCCTGCCGAGACTTGCCTTCTAGAAAACACTCTTCTCCCTCCACTAGACTCTTTAAAATTCAAAACTCTTGCCCACCCCCACTTCTGCCCATGATTTCTTCAAATTTAAAAACCATCTACTGTAATAACTGTCATGTTTATAGCTCCTGCTCAATCTCTTCTTGAAATTAAAGGTACAATACATCTCCACTTAGAGGAGAAGCTTCTCAAATTTCTCTGTCTGAAACGGAACTCCTGAAACCCCATCCCTAGCAATCTTGCCTTTTCTCTTCCTTTCTTCCTGTATAGTACAGGTAAACTATACCTTCTCCAGTTGCTTATGCCACCAAAGTTGGAATTTTCTTCAACTTCCTCTTTTTTTCCCCCCCGCAACCCCATGTATAATCTCTAGGCAAATTCTGTCAGTTCTATGTACAAAATATATTTCTAGACTAACCACCCCTCAGCCTCTCCATTGTCTCTTGAATTATAATGGTTTCCTAGTGGTTCTCCTGCTTTTGCCTTCACCTCCCTATCATCTCTTCCAGGGTGATCTTTTAAAATGACAATTCAGGGAGTTCCCTGGTGGCTCAGTGGGCTAAGGATCAGGCACTGCCACTGTGGCAACTTGGGTGGATGCTGTGGTAAGGAGCACTTCTTGGCCAGGAAGTTGCACATGCTGTGGGGTGTGGCCAAAAAAATTAAAACAATAAAATTATAAGTTAAATCATAACTTTTTTTTTTTTTTTTGCTTTTTAGGGCCACACACACAGCATATGGAGGTTCCCAGGTTAGGGGTCCAATTGGAGCTACAGCTGCTGACCTACACCACAGCTGCAACAACACCAGATCTGAGCCTCATTTGCGAACTACACCCCAGCTACTGGCAATGCCAGATCCTTAACCCACTGAGCAAGACCAGGGATTGAACCCAAAACCGCATGGTTCCTACTTGGATTCGTTTCTGCTGCACCACAATGGGAACTTCCCCATATCCTCTTTGAATAACAACCCAAACTATACTTGTGAGTCATTCAGCTTTCTATTCCTAATGAGCCATACTGGATATGCCACCCCCCCATTTTAATTACTTTTTTGATTTTACCTTCCCCTCCTCTCTTCTAACTTACTGGCCTCTTAGCTGTTCTCAGAACAAACCAGGAATGTGTGGTCTTCCCTTTCCTGTTGTCACTGCCTGAAACATGCCTTCCTCAGTTACTGCATGACTCACTCCGTCACGTCTTTTATCCCTCAAGTCAATATGCAATTGTTTCCTTCTCATCCTATTTAAGAAAATAGACAAAATACTGCTCCTGGCACTTTCAATTTCTTGTGTCTCTTGAATTTTCTCCACACATGGCACCAAATGATCTATTGTACATTTGACTATTTATTGCCATTCATTTTCTAGAATATAAGCAATGTGAGGACAGATTTTTTTTTCAACTATAATAAAAAATTTATTTAAAAAGGCAAATACAAGCACACATCCACCAAAAAATGTATACAAGAATATTTGTGGCTGCTTTATTCAAGATAGCAAAATACTGCAAGTAGTTCATCAACAGGAGACCGGCCAAACAGACTATATTCAGCATAAAAAGGAACAAACTTCTGGTTCCTGTAACAAAATGGATGAATCTCAAAAACGTTATACTGAGTGAAAGAAGCCAGACACAAAATAGTACACATCATTCAATTTTCATTATATGAATTTGTAGAATAGACAACTCTAATCTCTGGTGAAAAAAAAATCAGGTTAGTGGCTGGGTTTCCAGTGGGGAAGGATGTGACAATTACTTGGGGAGGGTATGAAAAGAAGTTTCTGGAGGTGAGAATAATGTTCTGTATCCTTTTTTTTGTCTTTTGTCTACTTGGGGGTGCACCCGCAGCATATGGAGGTTCCCAGGCTAGGGGTCGAATAGGTGCTGTACCTGCCAGCCTATGCCAGGGCCAGTGGATCTGAGCGGGGTCTTCCACCTACACCACAGCTCACAGCAACACCAGATCCTTAACCCACTGAGCAAGGCCATGGATCAAACCCAAGTCCTCATGCATACTAGTCGGGTTAGTTAACCCACTGAGCCACAAAGAGAACTCTTAAGAGAGTAAATGTTAATTGTAAAATTTAGGTGATATGTATATGGTGTTCATTATATAATTCTCAACTTTTCTGTACATTTGAATTTTTTTTTTTGTCTTTTTGCCTTTTCTTGAGCCACTCTCGTGGCATATGGAGGTTCCCAGGCTAGGGATCTAATCAGAGCTGTAGCCACCAGCCTACGCCAGAGCCACAGCAATGCGGGATCCGAGCCTCGTCTGCGACCTACACCACAGCTCATGGCAACGCCGGATCCTTAACCCACTGAGCAAGGCCAGGGATCGAACCCACAACCTCGTGGTTCCTAGTCGGATTCACCACAACGGGAACTCCCTGCACCACAACGGGAACTCCCTGAAATTTTTCATGGTAAAATATTGGGAAACGGGAAAAGAATAAATTGCAGGGAGTTAAGAAATGGAAGCACGTGTGAGAGATAATGATCAGGTAGTGACAGTGAGATGGAAAGGAAAGAGGAGATTTAAGGCAACCTGGTTTTGGGCAACTGCAAATAGTACTAAGAGTGTACTAAGAACGTGTGTAGGACATGGGTCGGCATGGCCAGAGAGAAGGCCGGGAGCATTAGTCTAGGTCGTTTTTATGAAAACTCCTTGCTTTCCTAATCCTAAAGCGAAGGACCAAGGGCGCCTTTTCAGCCCTTGCTGCCCCCGTGCGGCTCTCCAAGCTCTACCCTCCAGGGGCGGGAAGGGCTGCCGGTGCAGGTCACTAGGGATCGCGGCGGTCGGCGCATGCGCACATCGCCTGGTGGACTTTTGTCCCTTTTCCTCTCCAGTGCTGACCCCTGTTTACCAGCTTTTACCTGGCAGCAGTTTTCAGCCTCCGCGCTGGGATGGAGCAGATGGGCGAACTGGGGCTGCTCATGGAGAAGAGGTTCGGTGATGAGGCTCAGATGCCTGCGAAGCTGTGAGCAGAGTGGGGGTTGGGGCGGGGAGGGTCTGGGAGCCAAGTGGGAATTTTGAAAAGAGCAGGAGAGGCCGCAACCACGCCTCCACGGAACCGGGCTCTGGTGGGAGTGACCGAGCTCAGGTCTCCCCGCCCCGGCGAGTCTCCGGAGCTGGGGTCTGCTTCGCAGGGTTCTTTTTAGGGCTCAGCCCAGGCAAGAGCTCGAAGACTCTCCCTCGCTCAGCAGTTCCTTCCTTCCCTTACTATCACCGCTTTCTGGAATTTTTTGGGTCCCAGCCACCTTAAATGCCTTCATAAAAGGGAATTGCAACTGCTTGATGCTTTTCTTGATGTTTTAGTTGGAGAATGTTATCCCAGGGAGGAGAACTTTGTACCCTCATATTGGCTTAAATGGTGGGGGAAACTTGATTACCGGGCATGGTGTAGGATTCTTTTTTTCTTTCTTTCTTTCTTTCTCTCTCTCTTCCTTCCTTCCTTCCTTCTTTCCTTCTGTCTTTCTTTTCTTTCTTCTTTCCTTCCTTCCTTCCTTCCCTCCCTCTTTCTCTTAAATGGTCTGGGAGACTCGATTCGCGGGCATGGTGAATTATTCCCTCCTTTCCTTCCATCCATCCTTTCTTACGTCTTTTGTTTAAATGGTCAGGAAAGATTAGCTGGCCTGGGGTGGAATTATTTCCTTCCTTCCTCCCTCCCTTCTTCCCTCTCTTCCTCCCTCCCTCCAGTCCTTTAAGGGCCGCACCAGTGACATATGGAGGTTCCCAGACTAGGGGTCCAGTTGGAGGTGCAGCTGCCTGCTGACACCACAGCAGCACCAGATCCGAGATGAGTCTGCGACTTACACGTTGCTCATGGCAACGCCAGATCCTTAACCCACTGGCGGGACCAGGGATCGAGCCCTCATCCTCATGGGTATAAGTCGGTTTTGTTACTACTGAGCTACCTAGGGAACTCCGTTAAGGTTTTTTTTTGTTGTTGTTGTTGTTTTGACATTTCCACAATCCCAGCAGGAGTTTAATACCTTTTAGAAAAGGATAGAGCAAGTAGGCAAAATATTAGCAAGACATTGAGGAACTGAACACTATCAAGCACCCCATCCTAACTGGTGTTTATAAAACACTGTGCTCATTGACTAGGAATCATACATTCCTTTCAAGTATGTCATACACCATGTTCTTCAAAACTGACCACATATTTCACCATAAAGGAGCCTCAATAAATGTGGAAGTCTTGCTACCAGGGTATGTTCTCGGCCCACAACAGAATTACATTAAAAAAAAATTGCATCAGGATATCTAGGAAGATGTCAACATAGTAATTTAAACAGCACACTCCTATATAATCCATGATTCAAACAAGAAATTACAAAGGATATTATAAAATACATGTAACAAATGATCATGAAAATACAACATATCAAAATTCATGGGGTGCAGTTAAAAATGTATTAGAGGAAAATTTATAGCTTTAAGTGCTTATAGTAGAGTTGAAAGTTCTAAAATCAATTATATAGGTTCTGGAGGGCAGATAATTTTACCTGGTTGTTTTTCACTACTCTATTCTTATTACGTAGAATATTGCCTTCAACCATAGTAAGTTTACAATAAATCTTTACAGAATGACTTTGTAAAATAAATATACCAAATGACAAAACTATTGGGCTCTATCAATTGATTGCAAAGAACCATTTTATGATATTCAAAATATATTTTTATTAATGATATTTCTAAGTAAACTGGACAATAATGACACTTTTTTAAGGGTGATAATACCTACTTCAAATGGATAAACTGCATAAGATAGAACAAACACAATGTTCACAAGGAAGCTAGTAGTTTATCACCTCTATTAAAATTGTTCTAAAAATTCTCCCCAGTTCAAAATGAGAAAAATAAACTTCACTAAATATAAAAAAATCAAATAACCCCTGGATAATAAAGAAGCAATGTTCCTAACTTGTAATAACTTACCTATAAAAGTCAAAACTGAGAAAAAAATTATTAATAAATAACAAAAAATACAGAAATAGAATTTTCATCCCAGGTATTTTGCTTTAAAGCTCATACTTGTACCCATTAGACAATAGTACTTTGTCCCTAAGAAAAGTTGCAAACAACCTTAATACTCAGTGATAAGACCTTTATTAAATAAAATATTTAACTATTTTAGTAAATAATATGATAATGTTAAAATCATATATTCAGGAGTTCCCGTCGTGGCACAGTGGTTAACGAATCCGACTAGGAACCATGAGATTGCGGGTTCGGTCCCTGGCCTTGCTCAGTGGGTGAAGGATCTGGTGTTGCCGTGAGCTGTAGTGTAGGTTGCAGACGCGGCTCGGATTCTGCGTTTCTGTGGCTCTGGCGTAGGCAGGTGGCTACAGCTCCGATTCGACCCCTAGACTGGGAACCTCCATATGCTGCAGGAGCGGCCCAAGAAATGGCAAAAAGACCGATAAATAAATAAATAAATAAATAAAATCATATATTCAAAGGGTAGGATATATGAGAAAATAGGTTACAACATACAATGTTCTGTAAGACCAAATTTTTTATAAAAGAGAATAGTCGATTAAGATTTCAGTGAAGTAAAAACAGCACTAAACAGCCCTATTCTCTGATGGTGAAATTACTGTTAATTTTTGTATTTTTTCCTCAACAATTTAGGATTTTAACAATTTTCCCAAATGAACAGTCATTTTTAATTTTAAAAATAAAAGCAGGATGTTGTTAACCAGATTTAGCTTAAATTGCTTTCTTTTTATCTCAAAGGTGGCAGAAAACTTAGAGAAAAATCAATGACCTAATTCAGTAATCTCTCCATGTCCTAGTGGCCTTTATCATTCCTTAGATAGATATTTTTGTTTCTGTTTAGCGAATAATATAAAATTTCGCCATATGCTTTCTGACATAAGTTGCTTTGAGTTCTCTTCAATATGGTTAAGGGAAGAGAAATATCCCTGACAGTAATAAAAATAACATTCTTGCCAGCTCTGCAGTCACATCAGCAGAGCCACGTGGCGGTGGTGTCAATTGTGTGTTAAGGACACAGTTTGTCTGCCTCGTGTATTTCCTATTGACAGGCTTCTGCTAACCATCCTGCACACTTCCTGGACATGCTCCCTTATCACCTAGATAGTGTGTACACAGAGAATGCAAACTCATCTTAACGGGCACTCAAGGAAGATATTACCTGGAAGGTGAAGCTACTAAAATGAATAGCATCTAAATTGTTTGCAGGCATCACGACTTTATGATTCTCAGACACTCTGGATGTTCCACACACTGCTTCTCCCCACTAGGATAGATAACAGATAGATGAACATTATGTTGGTAGGAAAAAAAAAAAAAACCCTTATTTTTCCTTACATCTCATCCAAGCCATTGCTTGGTATTCAGAAGGGGAAAAAATCAGCTTTTTTGAATGCATTCAACCACCACACATTTCATAGTGTAGTTGATCACAATTAGGTCCCAAAATTCTATCAGAGTGCTTTCAAAGCACATCAGTTCCCTTGTAATTACTTCCTTAATATGTATTTTCCCCAGGAGATTATTGAATCCACAAAGGAAGGATTCACTGCTTTGTAGGCTGAGGTCTCCAAGCAGATGTCACAGTGGTAGGCATGAAGGATACATAATAAATCTTTGTTAAAGCAATAAACACAGAGTCATTGTCCTGAATTGTCATATTGCTACATAAAAAGGTGTGAATGAGAGAAATTCTGATGATGCTGGCAAGTATATTGATAAGATTTTTTTTATTCCACAGTCAATTAAGGGAAAAGAATAAGCAGGGCATAGCTTCTTTTTTAAGGATTTCCTTTAAAGAGCAAATTTGTTTCATGATTAAGTTCATCATTCAAAAACTAATATTCTATCTAAATTAAAATTTTATTATATTCTACTGTATTCACATCTGTCCAATTTTATATAATATTTACATATTTAAATTACCTAAACTTCATTCTAATCCCATTTTTTAAATATATTCTCTCATTACTACGGGAATAAAGGTCAAGCACATCCTTCCAGACTCTGACCGAAAAACAAATTTTCTACTGTTTAATGTGAATATTTTTCAATGATAACACTCATGTATATATTTTTTCTTTTGTAAAGAAAACTTCTAAAATTTCAGGGCAGTGTTTATTTAAATTTATTTATATACTACTTAATATCTTACCGTAGACTAACGGGCACTGAATATGTTAGTTTTTTTTTTTTTAATATTGTCAGCATTGCAGTCTTAAAAAAGCGTATTGTAAAAAGTACTTTAAGAAGAAAGTACACAAATTTGTGTGCACCTTATGTAATCATCCAGTTTATAGGACAAAAGCAATTATAACAGCTACCATAATCAGGTTCATTAAACGAAAATAGTAGTCATTATTGGACACATTTGAAAATGTCGCAGTTTTAGAGTTAATTTCAAAACAATAATAGCAACATGTTATTTCCTTGCATTTTTTTTTACTCAGCCTGTCCCCTTGTATAACAGCCCAATCTGTGTATCCACACACCAAACACACACTCCATAGATCATAATATGCTTTGTAAAATTCTTCAGCAAGTTTATGTGTTTCTTCGGAAAAAAAAAATGTGAACTACATCATAATAATTGCTGCCCTAACTAGAATAGAAAATGTATTAAAGTGGTTTAGGAGTTCCCGTCATGGTGCAGTGGTTAACGAATCCGACTAGGAACCATGAGGTTGTGGGTTCGATCCCTGCCCTTGCTCAGTGGGTTATGGATCTGGAGTTGCCATGAGCTGTGGTGTAGGTTGCAGACGCGGCTCGGGTCCCGCGTTGCTGTGGCTCTGGTGTAGGCCAGTGGCTACAGCTCTGATTGGACCCCTAGCCTGGGAACCTCCATATGCCATGGGAGCGGCCCAAGAAATGGCAAAAAGACAAAAAATAAAATAAATGAATAAATAAATAGAGTGGTTTATACTGATATGACTGGTTTCTGTGGAGCTAATTTTTCCTACTTCTATAAAGATGATAACGTGGGATGCATACCATATTTTTATAATGCAAATAATATGTATCTTAATACTGCAAACCATTTAACCCTAAAATAGAACTAAACCTCTTTTCCTTCAAAAATACTACATGAATTAATACATTTCATTTGCTTGGCACTCAGGCACTTTCCTTGGATAAAAGTAATTTTAAACACTGACCTGAGACCCCTGGATGAGGCAAAATGAAAGAATATTTTGAGGTGAGAAAAATGTATAACTGAGTACATCCTTTTCCAACCCCTAATTTCCACTTTCCAGGCATAGAAAACTTTCCAGCGGAGTCTCACATTCAGTTTTGGATGCATCTGTTTAGCCTTAAAACCTTGCTTAACACCTATTTTAAGTAACAAGTATTTTCACTTGCCTATTTAAATTTTTTTTTTTGTCTTTTTGCTATTTCTTGGGCCGCTCCCTCGACATATGGAGGTTCCCAGGCTAGGGGTCGAATCAGAGCTGTAGCCGCCGGCCCATACAGAGCCACAGCAACGCGGGATCCGAGCCGCGTCTGCGACCTACACCGCAGCTCACGGCAACGCCGGATCCTTAACCCACTGAGCAAGGGCAGGGACCGAACCCGCAACCTCATGGTTCCTAGTCGGATTCGTTAACCACTGCGCCATGACGGGAACTCCCCTATTTCAATTTTAAATGAGACCACTGCTCTGAGGGTGATAAGGAGTATGACATCAGTAGATAATGCTATTTTTTCTTCCCAATTTCTGTACCTTGGTGGCAATGCAGGGCATATTTAGACCCAAAGAAATATTTCAAGGGGAGACTAATTGCTAGAGCAATCACTTTTCTAAAACCTTCCATTACAGGGTATTTCTGTTGCTTTATAAGTGACTCTTGAGTGGAATAAGTATCGAACTCAGTCTGCTGTCTCCTAAGGCTATTAGGAAGAGGTCAGGTGTAATTCACTTACCAGCTCTGTTCCAGCACTTGTCCCTAGAGAATTTTACCCACAGCCATTTTCGTAGAATTTATTTCCCATTTTCATTGGGTGTGACTCTTTGTGACATTGGCCATGTAGTCCGTACAAGGGGAACATACTACTTCACAGTCCTTGGATGCATGCATGACCCAGTCACCCACATGCCCACTCCCTTTATAAACCCATGAAGCTGTCTACAAAGGGCAAGATACCAGTGCCCACTGAGCTGGCACTTGGCAGCAGCTTCTCTCTTTTTTCTTCTCTGGGTATTCTTTTTTGTGCATTCACCTAGAGGCAATTTACCTGAGCTGCAGCAGAGCTATTGTCCACGAGATTAAGATCATGAATATCCAGATATTTCCTGGAGGAGGGCTCTCAGATTCCACTATTAAGTTGTCCTCTCTTGCTTTATGTTTTGCATTAAGGGTTTTTTTTGTAATTTATCTTTTAATTGTAATGTTTTAATGTTTTAAATTACAGTATACTAAGTATTAGTTATCAATGAAAATTCCCTATACATTTTTTGTGTGTTTTTTTTTTTTACATTTTTGTGAAGTGTAGTTGATTTTCAAGGTTGTGATGATTCAGTTATACATGAACCCACACCTGAAAGCATACCTTTGCTGGTTTCCAAAGAGCAAGGTGGCCCTTGTTCCAGAAACTACCACCAGCAGGCTTTGTCTTGGCTGAGTGAGATGCAAGGGTTCAGTCCACACAGGTGCACCACACGGGTACACCTCAAAGGTGCAGGGAGGTCTTATAAGGCCTTATATGCTCTGGGCAGCTAGGCACATGCTCCTGAATGTCCTCACTGTGGGGAGAGGGGGTTTCAAATATAGCACTTCTACTTCACAATTGAACTTGGTTATGAGATTCTTTACCCATTCCCAAGTCCTCCAGTACCACTTAAAATGGGGTCAGGGAGTTCCCATCATGGCTCAGAGGGCTGAGAACACAACTGGTATCCATGGGGATGCCAGTCAATCCCTGGCCTCACTCAGCGAGCTAAGGATCCGACGTGGCAGTGAGCTGTGGTGTAGGCTGGCAGCTGCAGCTCCTATTGGACCCCTAGCCTGGTTACCTCCATATCCCATGGGTGTGGCCCTAAAAAGAAAAGAAACAAACCAACAGAAACAAAACAGTGTCAGAATTCCAAGCCTAAAAATATCACTTCATGTCCTTTAGGATTAGGGATGATTTGGCTCAAGATGCAATAATAGGAACAAGCAAGATATTACATGTAAGTGGAGCATAATAAACAGCCACTTCAGATTTTTAGTTCAAAACTCCAAAATATTTTCACTGAGAAGACTTAGCAGAATCTATTAGAGGATCCCCGCTATCCAGGTTTTGATATTTCTAGTATCCATAGGAAGTTAGATCATAATCTAGTATAACGACCTCTGCCACTGTGGACTGTGCGTGAGCCAGGTCTGCAAGGCTAAACCCTTGGTGCCCACCTTGTAAGTCCTCACCATATAAGACTTCACTGAAACAACTGGATAAACCAACTGATTTAGTTCTGTGTAGTCTATTCTTAACCTCTAGGAACAAATACTTCCTAGAGGATGGAAACCCTTACAGACTGGCCAGATAGGACATTTTAAAAGGCAATTAATAGGAATTGAATTTCTGGCCTCCACCATTTCTTTAATGAGAATAAGGAGCTCTTGTTACTTTCCAAGAGTTCTCAATTGCTTTTATAAGACTTGCTTACACACTGGGCCAAAAAGTCAGTTTCACTAAATTTTAAAGAATCTATGTCTTGCACACTGCAGTATTTGACCACAGTGCACTGAAGTTTAAAACATCAATTAAAAAGGGGAAAAACATCCTAATACATCCGGAAATATAAAAACCCACTTCTAAATAACTCATAACTAAGAGAAGAAACCATGATGGAATTAAAAAAGAGTAATAAGCGTAATAAGATAGGTAGTTTTATTTATTTCTTTTCTTTTTTTTTTTTTTTGTCTTTTTGCCATTTTCTTAGGCCGCTCCTGTGGCATATGGAGGTTCCCAGGCTAGGGGTTAAATCAGAGCTATAGCTGCCAGCCTACAGCAGAGCCACAGCAATGCAGGATCCAAGCCGCGTCTGCAACCTACACCACAGCTCATGGCAACACCGGATCCTTAACCCACTGAGCAAGGGCAGGGATTGAACCCGCAACCTCATGGTTCCTAGTCGGATTCATTTACCACTGAGCCACAACAGGAACTCTGGTAGTTTTAAATATTTGTATTATATAAGAAAAAAGTCTAAAGTTTTAATGAAGGAAGTTCACTGGAAGAATAGAATTCACTCTGGTGAAGCTGTGGGGTCCTGTAATAGGAAGAACATGCTATGCAATGAGCAAGAATTACAGAGTGGAGAATATCAATAAAGGTCCAAGTGGGATTTTTGGAAACAGGCAAACTAGTGGTGTAATTTATCATGAAAAGTTAAGACACAAGTGCATAATTAAAAAGGATAGAAAAAGGGGGTATACTCAAATCAATGCCAGAGATTAAAACAATAACATATTTACAGAAACAATTTTCCTGTCAATACATTTCAAAACTTCCTATTACCCTGAAGATGGCTGGGGAAAAAGATGGACTATTAAATATATATGACAAACACAATTAAATACCTATAGAGAAAAATTGAATTCCTCCTTCTGACTACACATAAACACTAATTTCCCACTGATTAAACTCCTCAGTGCAGGACTTCCCAACATGGCTTAACAGGTTATGAAATAGACTAGCACCCATAAGGATGTAGGTTCAATCCCTGGCCTTGCTCAGTGGATTAAGGATCAGGCATTGCTGTGAGCTGTGGTGTAGGTCACAGAGGCAGCTCAGATCTGGTGTTGCTGTGACTGTGTTGTAGGACCATGTCTGCAGCTCTGATTTGATTGGGAGCTGGGAATCTCCATATGCCACAGGTGTGGGCCTAACAAAAAAAAAAGAAAAGCAAAAAAAACCTTAAGTGCAGAAAGCCAAATTTTAAGTAATTTATAATAAAATGGAAAAACTATTAAGGCATATATTGGGATAGAAAAGATCATGTATTCTAAAATTCCACTTTTATGACATCAAACACAACAGAGAGAAAACCAATTCTTGGTGCAATCACGTATTCCCACTGAGATATTTCACCGTCCTTTATTTCTTGAATATTTTAGCTCTTCTCTTGATGTGAACTTCTATGTTTAATTGAGGATTTTAACAATCAATTAAATTATCTAGTCAGAATTCCAAAATCCTACCTTCTCATTTCCTATTTTTTTTCTTTGTTAAATTTTTTGTCATAGTTGATTTAAAATGTTATGCCAGGAGTTCCCGTCGTGGCACAGTGGTTAACGAATCCGACTAGGAACCATGAAGTTGCGGGTTTGGTCCCTGGCCTTGCTCAGTGAGTTAACGATCCGGCGTTGCCGTGAGCTGTGGTGTAGGTTGCAGACGCGGCTCGGATCCCGCGTTGCTGTGGCTTTGGCTTAGGCTGGTGGCTACAGCTCCAATTCAACCCCTAGCCTGGGAACCTCCATATGCCGCAGGAGCGGCCCAAGAAATAGCAACAACAACAACAACAACAAAAGACAAAAAAAATAAAAAATAAAAAATAAAATGTTATGCCAATTTCTGCTGTACAGAAAAGTCATCCATATATATGATATTTTTAAAAAATTTAAATTTTATTTTTATTTTTTAATTTTAATCAATTGTTATTTCCCCAATACATTTTTTTTTCTACTGTACAGCATGGTTACACATACATGTATACATTTTTTTTCTCACATTATCATGTTCCATCATAAGTGACTAGATAAGAGTTCCCAGTGCTACACAGCAGGATCTCACTGCTAATCCATTCTATATATATCTTATATAGAGAAGATAGATAAGATACATTCTTATACACTATTTTTTTAGTATTGTTTTCCATCATGGTACATCCCAGGAGACTGAATATAGTTCCCTGTGCTATACAGTAGGACCTCATTGCTTATCCATTCTAATTGTAATAGTTTGCAACTACTAACTCCAAACTCCCCGTCTATCCCACTGCCTCTCCCTTCCCCCTTGGCAACTACAAGTCTGTTCTTTATAACTTTTCTCCATCTGTCAGTAATCCTGTCCCGAAAGCTCCTTTAGCCACCCCCTCCCATTGTCACATGCTGGGTTATCTGTACCACCAGCAACTGTCATCTTAGTCACACCACTTGGGACCACCACCCTTGTGCCTAGCAATTAACTCCTCTTAACCAGAACTTAAAATACATTGGCCTTCTTCAACCTGAACAAATTTCACTTTCAAAACCAAATTTTATGGGTGACAATGATCATCTGTCCCATGTTCATTTTTTCAACTATGTTGACAATCTCATTTTCTTTTTTTTTTTGTCTTTTGTCTTTTTTGTTGTTGTTGTTGTTGTTGTTGCTATTTCTTGGGCCGCTCCCGCGGCATATGGAGGTTCCCAGGCTAGGGGTCGAATCGGAGCTGTAGCCACTGGCCTACACCAGAGCCACAGCAACTCGGGATCCGAGCCGCGTCTGCGACCTACACCACAGCTCACGGCAACGCCGGATCGTTAACCCACTGAGCAAGGGCAGGGAGCGAACCCGCAACCTCATGGTTCCTAGTCGGATTCGTTAACCACAGCGCCACGACGGGAACTCCCCGACAATCTCATTTTCTTATGCTCCTTCATCAAAAACATTTCTCTGGCTAAACCCTAAAGTCACCCAATTAAAGAAACAATCTGAAATTCATATCCTCACGTGGGTTCCTAGAACATTGCATGTCACCCTAGCAATTCACTTTTCTTCTTTCCTAGGTCTCTGATTCATTAGTTCCCTCTCCAATTCTTTCAAACATCCGACACTTTTCCACCATTTTCAGTCAGATAATGTTTTGCTTCCTTCCTGTCAATCTATCTAAATATGATATAGTAGATGTTCAATGCATTTTTTTAAAGAAAAAAAAATCTCTGGCTCTCATACAAGATGTCTGTAACTGAAGTAGAATATTTCTAAACTCCATCTGCTGTAGCTTAATTTGTTTGGGAAAAAAAAAAGAGTATTTTGATTCATCTGACCTAGACTTGGACCCTAGTTGTGAAGTATGCTAGTCATTTTACTTATGTTCTCTGAACCTCTGTGACCTCATTTATAAATTAATCTGTATTATATTGATCTGCATTGAAGGATTAGTGGGCAGTAAACACCTGGCAAACAGTAAGTACCCACCACATGGGTGGTATAACCATTGAGAAATATGAAAAAATACTTTTTCATGAAAAAGTTTGCACAGCTTTGCTTTTTAATTTTTTCCTTTAATCTGTACTATTCATAGACCTATCAGACACTATTCAATATGAACTGCTATATTAGCATGTTGAATTTGGGGTACCGTATGTGATATCATCTTTGTTTTTATTTTCCCACCCTTATATTGTCCATGCAGTTAGTGTATTTTTATTTTGCTTTGTTTTGTTTTAGTGGTCATGATTTAAAGAAACAAAAAAACAAATACATTAAAGTCTGATACATTATAAGTACTCAGTGTTCACTATTATTATTTTGTTGTTATTGTTATGTCTGTATTTACATATTTCATTTGTGAGGCATGATACTAAGATAACCAAATTCTGTGAGGATTATTAAATGTAATATTCATTTGTCCTGTCATATAACACAATCAAAACAAATTTTATTTTACAGGATTGTATTTAAACAAGTAATTGACATTTCATTTTTAAGACGAATCTTAGGTGTATGGAATTGGGACTATGAAACAATGTTATTGAAAAATAATTGATTACTATTGGGAGTTTCACATAAGAATTTAATCATTAAATGACAGTTTTTGAGTTTACTTACTATATCTTAAAAATAAAAGTATCCTTTTTAATATCTCAAATAAATGTTTAATATTGTAGATTGCATTACACATACTTTTGAAATCATACAAAAGATATAAATAAATCATATACACATTTATATGTGCAGTATTTATGTAATATATAGTGTACATATATATATAGTTATATATAAATTTGAGATATGCGTAAGAACCAAATTATATAAACACACATATATGCCTTTTAGAAAAAAATTTTGGCACATATTACACAGTCATAATATAGTTTTCATATTGGATATGGTGAAAAAAGGGCCCAGGGAAATGTATTTCATGCCTCTATACATAATGCTTGCATATATTCATGCTTATGTACTTAAAGTTAATCAGAAAATGAGGATACACATTAATTTCTTGCTTTGAGTTATTCCATTGGTAGAATTTCAGAGAACACATTCCTTTTTCTTATTTATAGAAAATTTTATCAAAGCATAAACTTGTATGTTGTTTATATAGTTTTAGAATAAGCAGTGATAAATTCATACACCATTTAGAAATGGTTCCCATCACTTGCATTCTGAGTTTATTCATGAAACACATAGAGTTCCTGTGCTATATTTTCTCCTTTTTTCTTCTCCATAGGGGCAAAAGTACTATAAATTTACCATCTGCTCTAAGACTTTCTGGCCATAAAGACTGCAGTTAAAACTATGGTAATAGCTCAGTTCAGACAAGAAGGATGCCTTAATTTTCATTTCTTATAGGGTAAGTTAATTAAATCCATTAAGGCCATTTTATCACTCCATAAGGCTATTCAGGTTCTTATTTGCTTCTACTTAAAAATTCCAGACTAAATTCACCATATCTTCACAATTTCATTTTTACAAAGCCTGTATTTGTAGCATCCTGATCACCTACTTAACAGTTTGAAATGTTTGAAATAGTTTATTTTATATAGGTGTGTGGCAAAAATTAAAATGGTATTGATATTGAACAAAAATAATCTTCATTGAAGAAAATAAATCACCTAGGAGTCTATTCAAGTCTAGTACTGCCGAGACCAGCTCAGCAGGATGGGGCTGAAGAACGGGTGCTGTGAAACTTAAGGAAAAAAGTTAACATAAAACAAGACACAGAGACATTTATCTTAAGTAAAGGTGGGAACCAGGGGACTCAAGGTCTCAGGGACCCAGAGCACCGCCTCAAGAAACCACATTGCTTTTATTATGCTCTTTAGGATGACATCAAGTGAGGAGGGGCTATGGGTGGAGGATATAGGGTTTATTTACTATTTTATAAGTTCTTTTATTATCTAAAAAGCCACTTAGCTGGTAGAAGGTTAAGCTTTTACTCTGACCTTTAGGCACAAAACAATCATTATCATTTGCATTAGTTATCTATGCAAAGCATTTCAGAGAATCCTCACTGTGCTTCTGCAAATGGCATACCTATTTGTGGCAACCCAGTGTGCCTAGGTTTGCACCTTCGTTCTCTTGGCTAATGCATATGCTGCTAATGACCACTCATAAACCACTTGGCCATGAGGTTCCTCTTTCTCTTATCCCTTAGAGGACATATCCTGCTTGTGCAAATGGCGTGCCAATCTGCACATGTCCGGCATGCCTAGACCAATGCATTATATCCTCATTCAGCTGACCCTATGAATAACTTATGCCTTTAGGCCTTTGTTCTTAAGCTTTAATCATTTTACCAGCACTGTGACTGTTTTTCAAGCAGGAAGATGGGACAAAGTAAAGAGGCTAAGAAAATATTGTAGAGACATGTCTCATGACATAGTACCATGCTGAAAGTATATACAAAAAGGGGTATAATACATAGCACTTCAAAGATGAAAAATAAATTTTGGAGCTTCTTCACCTTCCTTGGAACAAAAATACATTATCACAAGCATGTGATAAGGCACCATTAAAATTGCTACTCTGAAAAGATTGCCAGGGTTTTGTTTTGAGTTTCTAGCTTAGCGGTTGTGCATAGGGTAAGTTATGCACAGATTCAGTTTTGAGCAAAGTATTTTGGGGAAGTAGAAGAGGCACTAAATATATTTGGGAGCACTGGGAAAAGTTTGTTGGGAGGAATCATCAATGGTTAATAAAATTTGTCAGATTGAGGAATAAAAGGATCCAGATATGTCAGAGGAAACAGCAGGTTATTCATGTAGTGATTTCCTAACACATGAGACTCAAAATTAATGACTAATTCTGTAGGATATTCTAACATTGCCAGCCACAAGCTTATCTGTATGTTCAGTTGACAAATATTTATTGATTGCCGATTTTGTACCTGGGGATACAGAGGTATTCAAGGAATACTGACTTATCCTGTAGTGAGAAAAAGTGAGAAAAGGGTGTGATAACGTTATAGGATGAAATAAGGATAAAGGGATATGGGGAGATGGAAAGAGGGTCCTGGCTTTTAAGAAAAACTCTCAGTGAAACAGGAATTTATTTTTATTTTTATTTTTTTTGTCTTTTTGCTATTTCTTGGGCTGCTCCTGCGGCACATGGAGGTTCCCAGGCTAGGGGTTGAATTGGAGCTGTGGCCGCCAGCCTATGCCAGAGCCGCAGCAACGCAGGATCCGAGCTGCGTCTGCAACCTACACCCCAGCTCACGGCAACGCCGGATCGTTAACCCACTGAGCAAGGGCAGGGACCGAACCCGCAACCTCATGGTTCCTAGTCGGACTCGTTAACCACTTCGCCACGACGGGAACTCCAGAAACAGGAATTTAAATTAAAGTCTATTAAAATTGTTATGGATGTATTTTGTTTAGTGAGAATTTAAATTCGTGCATGAAGAGGCTACATATATCTCCTTCCCAGGAAAGTTTGCTTACTTTCTTTTGAAACTTTTGTACTTAATCAGCTAAAGGAACTGACTAGTTAAATTGTGCAAAGTATGATACAGTTTCAACTTTGATTTTGTGATAGATCTCTAACCAAAGAACTTTGAAAACTTTAACAGTGGTTGCTGCATTTCTTTCCAAAACAAAACTCACACAGAATTCCTAAACAGACTTTCTCTTAGAGTCTATGACTGCTTACTAATTATATAAGTAAATTTTTTTGAAATGTGTATATTTTCTATCTAATTTTCTACGCAAAATATTTTATCAAAAACTCCGAAACTTTCTTTCAGTTTTTAAAAGCATCGTGCTCCATTTTCTGCACAGATGTAAGTAAAGACATTCACGTTTTCATATTGAAGATCACTGATTAGCACAGCATTAGTTTTAGCTTTTAAAAACTTTGATTCAGATAAATCATAATACTGCACTTCATCTGGATAATATCTACACCTTTTTCTTATAAAAGTAACTATTGTCTGCATCACAATACATTTCTTTTCATAAATAGTTGCACACTCAAAATTAAAAAACCAGAATTGTACAATGCATATATAATTGCATTAGTATATTATTTATACTAATATTATATTTATATTAAATCATGACATTATATTGTAAGTATAGTACATTTTAAGTAAGGCTCATACTGCAAAATTTAAAGCAGGAGTTTTTTTGTGGTCCAGCAGGTTATGAACCCAACTAGTATCCACACGGATGCCTGTTTGATCCTCGGCTTCACACAGTGGGTTAAGGATATGGGCATCGTTGTGAGCTATGGCATAGATCGCAGATGTGGCTTGGATCTGGTGTTGCTCTGGCTGTGATGTAGGCCGGCAGCTGCAGTGATTTGACCCCTGACCCTGGAACTTCCATATAAGACAGGCACAGCCATAAAAAGAAAAAGAAAAAATTTAAATGTTTAACTCAGTAGTCTGATTTTAAATTAGCATTGAAAACAGCCAAGGAAAGAATGATTGGAAAATAGAAACCACCAAGCTTTTTATCAGCCCCACTCCCATCAAAACAAAATTCTGTTTGTTCCATGAGTATTTTTAGCACCTATATTTGAGCACCAGGTACTCTTCTAGATAATGAACAAAATTAATGAGCTAATAATGTTTGAATCCCAGAAGTCATTGAGAATTCTCTTTCTTCTTCACTGATCCAGGTACTCATTCACAGCATTTATGCATCATATTTAGAAAAGGTTATTTTTTCTGTTGACAGTCACAGCACTAGGTACTAGGAATTCAACAGTAAGGAAAGGAAACTTAGATTTCTCTCTTAAAATCCAGTGCAAGAGAGAGAATTTGCACAAATAACCATAAAAATAAATATTTAAAGAATATATTTAATGGCAATACAGGAAAATTAAATAAAATCGTGAGTGACTGCAAAATCAGAGATGCCTTTCTCTGAATAACATATTTAATCTAAAAAGCGAAGCTGCCAAGAAAGCAATAATATTAATTTTAGGGAAAGATAATTCCAGGCAGAGAGCACCACCTCTTTAAAATTTTTTAAAGTGAAAAGGAATGTGACACATTAAAGAACCTGAGAAAACATCCATGGAGTTCAGACTATGAGGAGTGAGAGGAACAGACATGATATGAACTAAGGATAAGCAGGTTGTAGGGGTATCATAAGCCATGTCAAATGTTTCCCGTTTAAAGAAATTAAACAACTACAACAAAACACAAAAAAATGCATAGGAAAAATTGGAAAAGCTCAATTTTACAGGCAGTAGAATTGCTATGTAAATGATCATCTAAAAGGAAGGTTTGTTTTATTTTGTTTTGTTTTCTGCTCCTGTGGCATGCAGAAGTTCCTGGGCCAGGGATTGAATCTATGCCACAGCAGTAATGAGAGCCACTGAGTGACAACACCAGATCCTTAACTACTGAGCCACCAGGGAACTCCAGAAGCTCTTTTTGAAATGTGAACAACATGTAAGTCATACTGCAATTTTATTTATTTTTTTCCCACTGTACAGCAAGGGGGTCAGGTTATCCTTACATGTATACATTACAATTACATTTTTCCCCCAGCCTTTCTTCTGTTGCAACATGAGTATCTAGACAAAGTTCTCCATGCTATTCAGCAGGATCTCCTTGTAAATCTATTCTAAGTTGTGTCTGAGAAGCCCAAGCTCCCAATCCCTCCCACTCCCTCCCCCTCCCATCAGGCAGCCACAAGTCTCTTCTCCAAGTCCATGATTTTCTTTTCTAAGGAGATGTTCATTTGTGCTGGATATTAGATTCCAGTTATAAGTGATATCATATGGTATTTGTCTTTGTCTTTCTGGCTCATTGCACTCAGGATGAGATTCTCTAGCTCCATCCATGTTGCTGCAAATGGCATTATGTCATTCTTTTTTATGGCTGAGTAGTGTTCCATTGTGTATATATACCACCTCTTCTGAATCCAATCCTCTGTCGATGGACATTTGGGTTGTTTCCATGTCCTAGCTATTGTGGAGAGCGCTTCAATGAACATGTGGGTGCATGTGTCTCTTTTGAGTAGAGTTTTGTCCGGATAGATGCCCAAGAGTGGGATTGCGGGGTCATATGGAAGTTCTATGTATAGATTTCTAAGGTATCTCCAAACTGTCCTCCAGGGTGGCTGTACCAGTTTCCATTCCCACCAACAGTGCAGGAGGGTTCCCTTTTCTCCACAGCCCCTCCAGCACTTGTTATTTGTGGATTGATTAATGATGGCCATTCTGACTGGTGTGAGGTGATATCTCATGGTAGTTTTGATTTGCATCTCTCTTATAATCAGCGATGTTGAGCATTTTTTCATGTGTTTGCTGGCCATCTGTATATCTTCTTTGGAGAAATGTCTATTCAGGTCTTTTGCCCATTTTTCCATTGGGTGATTGGCTTTTTTGCTGTTGGGTTGTATAAGTTGTTTATATATTCTAGAGATTAAGCCCTTGTCGGTTGCATCATTTGAAACTATTTTCTCCCATTCTGAAAGTTGTCTTTTTGTTTTCTTTGGGGTTTCCTTTGCTGTGCAAAAGCTTTTCAGTTTGATGAGGTCCCATGGGTTTATTTTTGCTCTAATTTCTATTGCTTTGGGAGACTGACCTGAGAAAATATTCATGAGGTTGATGTCAGAGAGTGTTTTGCCTAGGTTTTCTTCCAGGAGTTTGATGGTGTCCTGTCGTATATTTAAGTCTTTCAGCCATTTTGAGTTTGTTTTTGTGCATGGTGTGAGGGTGTGTTCTAGTTTCCTTGCTTTGCATGCAGCTGTCCAGGTTTCCCAGCAATGCTTGCTGAATAGACTTTCTTTTTCCCATTTGATGTTCTTGCCTCCCTTGTCAAAGATTAATTGACCATAGGTGTCAGGGTTTATTTCCGGATTCTCTCTTCTGTCCCATTGGTCTGTCTGTCTGTTTTGATCCCAGTACCACACTGTTTTGATGACTGTGGCTTTGTAGTATTTCTTGAAGTCTGGGAGAGTTATGCCTCCTGCTTGGTTTTTGTTTCTCAGGATTGCTTTGGCGATTCTGGGTATTTTGTTGTTCCATATACATGTTTGGGTTGTTTGTTCTACTTCTGTGAAAAATGTCATGGGTCATTTGATAGGGATTGCATTGAATCTGTAGATTGCTTTGGGTAGTATGGCCATTTTTACAACATTGATTTTCCCAATCCAGGAACATGGACTATCTTTCCATTTCTTTACATCTTCTTTGATTTCTTTGATGAAAGTTTTATAGTTCTCAGCATATAGGTCCTTTACCTCCTTGGTCAGGTGTATTCCGAGGTATTTGATTTTGTGAGGTGCAATTTTAAAAGGTATCGTATTTTTGTATTCCTTTTCTAATATTTCATTGCTGGTATACAGAAATGCCACTGACTTCTGAATGTTAATCTTATATCCTGCTACTTTGCTGAATTTATGAATCAGTTCAAGTAGTTTTGGGGTTGAGTCCTTCGGGTTTTCTATGTATAGTATCATGTCATCTGCATACAGTGACAGTTTTCTCTCTTCTCTTCCTATATGGATGCCTTTTATTTCTTTTGTTTGTCTAATTGCTGTGGCTAGGACTTCCAAAACGATGTTGAAGAGCAGTGGTGAGAGTGGGCATCCCTGTCTTGTTCCAGATTTGAGTGAGAAGGCTTTCAGTTTTTCCCCATTGAGTATTATATTTGCTGTGGGTTTATCACAAATGGCTTTGATTATCTTCAGGAATGTTCCCTCTATACCCAGTTTGGCGAGGGTCTTGATCATGAATGGATGTTGGACTTTGTCAAATGCTTTTTCTGCGTCTATTGAGATGATCATATGATTTTTGACTTTTTTTTTTGTTAATGTGGTGTATGATGCTGATTGATTCGCGTATGTTGAACCCTCCTTGTGAACCTGGGATGAACCCAACTTGGTCATGGTGTGTAATTTTTTTGGTATGTTGTTGGATTTGGTTGGCTAAGATTTTGTTGAGGATTTTTGCATCTATATTCATCAAAGATATTGGGCGATAGTTTTCTTTTTTGGTGGAATCTCTGTCTGGTTTTGGAATGAGGGTGATGGTGGCATCATAGAATGTCTTTGGGAGTATTCCTTCTTCTTCAACCTTTTGAAAGAGTTTAAGGAGGATGGGCACCAATTCCTCTTTATATGTTTGATAAAATTCACCTGTGAAGCCATCTGGTCCTGGACTTTTATTTGTAGGGAGTGATTTTATGACCTCTTCAATTTCATTTCTAGTGATGGGTCTGTTCAGTTGGTCTGTTTCTACTTGATTCAGTTTTGGCAGGCTGTAAGATTCTAGAAAATTGTCCATTTCTTCTAGATTGTCAAACTTGTTGCCATATAGTTGTTCATAGTATTCTCTTATGGTTTTAATATTTCTGCTGAATCCGTTGTGATTTCTCCTTTTTCATTTATAATTTTGGTTATTTGGGTTCTTTCTCTCCTCTTTTTAGTGAGTCTGGCCAGGGGTTTGTCAATTTTGTTTGCCTTTTCAAAGAACCAGCTCTTGGTTTTATTAATTTTCTCTATTGTTTTTTGAGTCTCTATTTTATTGATTTCTTCTTTGATCTTTATAATATCCTTCCTTCTGCTGACTTTAGGACTTTTTTGTTCTTCTTTTTCTAATTCGTTTAGGTGGAGGGTTAAGTTGTCAATTTGGGATCTTTCTTCTTTTTTGAGAAAGGCCTGTATTGCTATAAATTTCCCTCTGAGCACTGCTTTCGCAGCATCCCATAGATTGTGAGAGGTTGTGTCTTCATTATCATTTGTTTCAAGGTAGTTTTTAATTTCCTTCTTGATTTCCTCATGGACCCATTGGTTTTTTCGTAGCATGTTGTTTAGTCTCCATGTAGTAGGTTTTTTTCTCATTTCTTTTCCCATGGTTGGTTTCTAATTTCATGGCATTGTGGTCAGAGAAGATACTTGAGATAATTTCTATGCTCCTAAATTTATTGAGGTTAGCTTTGTGTCCCAATATGTGGTCGATTCTTGAGAATGTTCCATGAGCATTTGAGAAGAATGTGTATTCTGCTTTTTTTGGATGTAGTGTCCTGAAGATATCAGTTAAGTCTAAGTTTTCTATTGTTTCCTTTAGGATCTCTGTTGCTTTATTGGTTTTCTGTCTAGAGGATCTGTCCATTGATGTGAGGGGGGTATTAAGGTCTCCTACTATGATTGTATTCTCATCAATATCTCCCTTTATGTCTGTTAATATTTGTTGTATGTATCTGGGTGCTCCTGTATTTGGGGCATATATGTTGACGATAGTAACATCCTCTCCTTGGATGGATCCCTTAATCATTAAGTAGTGTCCTTCTTTGTCTTTCTTTATGTCTTTTGTTTTAAAGTCTATTTTGTCTGATATGAGCATTGCGACTCCTGCTTTTCTGTCCTGTCTATTGGCGTGAAATATTTTTCCCCACCCTTTCACTTTCAACCTATATGTATCTTTTGTCCTAAGGTGAGTTTCTTGCAGGCAGCATATTGAAGGTTTTTGCCTTTTTATCCACTCAGCCAGTCTGTGTCTTTTGATTGGGGCATTCAGTCAATTGACATTTAAGGTGATAATTGATAGATGATTATTTATTGCCATTTGAACCTTGTGTTCCAGTTGATTCTATGGTTCTCCATTCTTCCTTTCTTCTTCTTTTTTTTTTTTTTTTTGGTTGGATGGTCTCCTGTTATTATCTGCTTGAGTGTATTTCTTTTTCATTTTTTGCAAATGCAATATTTGCTTTTGGCTTGTGGTTGCCCTGTTTTTAAAGTATGCTAACCCCTTCCCATAATTGTGTGTTTTAGCCTGATGGTCCTGTAATTTCAAACACTTCATTACTATATTAAAATTAAGAAGAGAAACATACAAACAAACAAAAAGGGTTATTTATTTCCTAACATCCCTTGCCCACATTTTATGGTTTTGATGACTCTTTTTTATTTTTTTCTTTTTAATTTTAGTTTGTTTGAAGCATGTTCATGATTAAATCTGTATGCTGGCTTATTTGAATGACTGCTCTCTGATTGCGGTTTCCTCAGTCCTAGTTATTCCTCTTCTTCTTCTTTTTTTTTTCTTTTCTTTTTTCTTCCCTTTCCTTCCTTTCTTTTTGGTTTAGAGAAGCCCTTTCAATATTTCCTTTAACCTGGGTTTTGTGTTGCTGTATTCTTTAAGTTTTTGTTTGTTGGAAAAAATTTTTATTTCCCCTTCTATTTTAAATGATATTCTTGCTGGATAGAGTATTCTAGGTTGCATATTTTTTCCTTTGAGCACTTTAAATATCTCTTGCCATTCCCTCCTGGCCTGTAGTGTTTCTGTAGAGAAATCAGCTGATATTCTTATGGGGGTTCCCTTGTAGGTAACATTCTGTTTTTCTCTTGCTGCCTTTAGGATCCTCTCTTTATCACTATCTTTTGCCATTTTTATTATGATGTGTCTTGGTGTGGGTCTATTTGGGTTCAGTTTGTTTGGGGCCCTCTGTGCTTCCTGTATCTTGAACCCAGTATCCTTTAGATTTGGGAAGTTTCCATCGATAATTTCTTCAAATATATTCTCCATCCCCTTATCTTTTTCTACTCCTTCTGGAATTCCTATTATGCATAGATTGGCCCGCTTTATATTATCCCATAGGTCTCTTATATTGCTTTCCAGTTTTTTGATTCGGTTTTCTGTCTGCTGACTGGATTGGGTGATTTCCATTATTCTATCTTCCATATCACTGATTCGTTCTTCTGCATTATTCATTCTGGTTTTTACTGCCCTTAGTTCAGTTTGTATCTCTGCAAATGAATGTTCTAGTTTTTCTTGGCTCCTCCTTATATTTTCTAGTTCCTCTCTGAGGGTATCTGCATTACTGTTCATATCTTCTCTTAATTCCTTCAGTATTTTCACTATTTCTCTTTTGAACTCCAGGTCTGTCAGACTGCCGAGATCTGTTTCATTGTTGACTGTTTTAGGTGAATTCTCCTGTTGGTTTGACTGGGGGTGGTTTCTCAGCTTCTTCATCTTGCTTGTTGTTTTCTTTCTCCTGAGGGAGTTGTACTCTCCGTGATCGGGCAGTGTTTGCCTTGTCACTGCCGTGGAATGTTTCCTGAGGGCTGGCGTTGTTGGTCAATCTTTTTTGAGGCAGTGTGGCTTTTCTGGAGTGTTGATGGGGCTAACAGTGTTTCTTTGAAGCAAAGGAGGACTTCCTGAGGGCAGACCAGACTGGGAGGTCCACACCACGATGGTAGCAGATTTCACTTGGTCATGCAGAGCTTGCTCTGGTGTTTTTCAGCTGTGGGGTTCTTGCAGGGGGTTGGCAGTGTTGGGCAGCTGTTCCTCAGGAGTGCAGCACCCCCTGAGGGCTGGAGCAGCTATCTGGGTCACTGAGAACCTAAGAGGCTCTTCCCTAGGGCAGCCCAACTCAGAAGGACGGCCTGAGAATGTAGGCAGATCTTTTCACAGTCTGGCCAAGCTTGTTGCAGCTTTTCTGGGCTGTAGGGGCTCTTCTAGGGGCCTGGTGGTGCTGAGCAGCTATTCCGCAGGAGTGGGGCACCCCCTAGGGGCTTGGGTGCGTAGCAGGGGCACTGGAAACCCAAGAGGCTCCTCCCCAGGGCATCCTGACTCAGAAAGACCGTCTGAGATCTTTTCCCAACTCGGCCAGGCTTGTTGCAGCTTTTCTGGGCTTCAGGGGGTCCTGCCTGGAGCTGGCAGTCCTATGCAGCTGATCCACTAGGGCACCCCCTGGGGGCTTGGGCGGGTAGTAGGGCCGTTGGAAATCCAAGTGGTTCCTCCCCCGGGCAGCCGGACTCAGAAAAACCATCCGGGAATTAGGCAGATCTATTCACTGCCTGGCTAGGCTTGTTCTAGCTTTTCTGGGCTGCAGGCCTTTTCTCGGGGGCTGTTGGTGTTTGGTGCTACTCTGCGGAAGTGTAGCCCCTCCAAAGGGCAAGCAGGCCTGTGCAGGGACAGCCCCTGCGGTGGTAGGCTTCAGGCAATTGTTGAGGCCAGCCCTCCTGGATGGCAGCCCCAGGTTCGGAGAGAGTGTAGGGGGTGGTGGGGGTGGGGGGAGGGGATGTACTGGGAAGCACAGCTTTCAGCTAGCTAGCAGGCTTGTAAGCTTGCTGTGGCGTGGGGGGTATTCTATGGGGACCCACCCCTTCTTCTCTCCCCTCCCCAGCACGGGCGCAGACCAGGCTCTTCTCCCAGGTTCCCTCTGATGCAGCTTTCCACTTCCCTGCCCCTAGAGGATTGCTCCCTTCCTCTGCGACAGCTTTGTTTTCTAGTCTCCCAGGCAGTCTCTGCCCCGTCAAATGGTTTCTAGACCTCCCAAGCAGTTTCTGCTCCGCCCCGCCCCCCCAGCCCGGGGACTAATCTCTTGAGCCTAGGTCTCAGTGCCCAGCCCCCACCCAGGCGTCCCCCAGCCCTTTCCCGGGGACTAACCTCTGGAGCCAAGGACTAGGTGCCCAGCCCCCACCCAGGCGTCTCAATTTTTGGTGACTGTGCCCGTAGTTCAGATGGTCCGTTCGGTTCTTGATTGGCTTTTCCTCACTCCATCTTACTGCTACACTCTTCTCTGCACCTGGAGATTCCTCCGGTTCATTTGATCTTTCCCAGGTGTAGGTGACTTTCCAGGGTGCGGGATCCCTTTCTCCTCCGCAGTTCCCTTTTGGGAGCGCCCGTCCTGCTCGGATTCACCTTCTCTCACTCTCCTCTTTTCTCCCATTCTGCCCCATAATGTCACGAACTTCTTGCCATTATTGGAGTTTAGGTTCTTCTGCCAGCGATTGGTTGCTGTTCTGTGCGAGTCATTTATTCTGTAGATGTGCTTTTTTTGTTGTGTTTGTGGGAGAGGGCGAGCGTGTCCCCCTACTCCTCTGCCATCTTCTTATCCAGGATCCATACTGTAATTTTAAACCCAAGCAGGTCCTCTTTCTTCTTTATAATAGAGCACTTTTGTGAATTTGCTAATTTTAACAGATTAAAAATTAGTATATCCATGCCCTTATGTCTTAATACTCTAGTGAAATAATTGAAAAACAATACTTGAAAAGGAGATTGACATAAATATAAACTTATTTTAGTATTTATTCTAATGAACAATCTTAAAATTTTATATGATAAAAGCATTGAAGATTTTTGCTAAAGACTACATACTGTTACCTTTGGCTGTTTATACTATTCAATATAGACTCCCTCTCCAGCTTTATAAAGAATGGTATTAAGGTCTACTAAATGGAATAGGAGAATTAGTTTTTTGTCAATATTAGGGTTATTTGTCGCTTTGCAGTTATTTTCTTTGTGCCGATTGTTGGTAGAACTGTGTAGCTTGGAGAGAAAATAACATACACTGATGGAATGTAGGTTTGATTAATCTTACTTTAAAATTGCAGGATTCGTGACCAGTCATCTCACTTTCACAGTTAGATTGATATCAGCAAATGCATAAGCCTAAGCTCAAAAAATAGCCCAGTTTGCTCCTGGATGAGATAAACAATACCAAATTCAAGTACTGGCTCAAAGAGACTCTACTTCTTAATGGGCAGGGCTGTAAAGTCACCTTACAAGGAACAATGCATGGAGCCATTTTCATGCACTGCAGTGCCTACCTCCCAGGACCTGCCGTGTAACACTTATCAAGAGTGTTTAACACTGTTGGTGATCCCACCAGTAGCATATGCACGTCCCAGTTACTCTATGTCTTCACTAGTGCTCGATATTTTCCTATTCAGGCTCCCCCATTGTAGTGTTTGTGTGGTGGTAGTAAGTTGAGGGGATTGAGGTTTTCTGAAGGGACTTGCCACAAAACATTGCAATATCCTGTGTAAGGAGTTCCTTGCTGGCTCAGTGGGTTAAGGATCTGGCCTTGTCACTGATGTGGTATGGATTCAACCCCTGACCTAGGAGCGTCCAGATGGCATGGAGCACAGCCAAATTAAAAAAAAAAAAAAAAAAAAAGGAAGAAAGTCATCCCTATAAACAACAGTATATCTAAATGTTAAGGTATGACAACATCAAATGTTTATCAAATACATGACATTCTTCTTCTTACCCATTCATTGTTGTCTGAGGAGTCCTAGACCACTTTTGTAAAACCGCTTTAGAAAATAATGTGGCCAAGTGTAGTTAACTTCAAGTCGTGTATAAACAAGGATCCTTCAATTCCACTCTTATGGATAGATGCTACAGACATGCGTTTTTATCAGTACTAGGATATATAAAAAATAATGTTCTCTGTAACACTATAGTAGCCCCATACTGAAAGTGATGCAAATACTGACCAGCAATGTAAGAGATCAGTGAACTGGTTCTCTTTTCACGATGGAAAATGACATAAAGATAAAATGAGTTTACTACAACTGCTGACACATAGAGGATGAATTGTAAAATATGTCGGCCAGGGGGAACTGAAATACAAAAGAATACAGAAGGTATGATTCTATTTGTATGAAGTTCAAAGGAGATAAAACAAACAAGGAAATGACTAGTACAAAATTCAATTCAATTCTCTGTAGCCTTGAGAGAGAAGTCTGTGATTAATTAAAAAAGCATGAGGCAAAGAAATGGAGAGGGGACTTTGAGAAGGTTGGGAATATTTTATTTCTTGACCTAAATAGGGTTAACTAAGTTTTGATTAATAGTAATTGATGAAACTTCATGTTTATGTCATATGACTTTTAGGTAGGTATTTATATCTTTCATTAAAATTGTAAAAAATAGAGTACATAGAAAGCAGAAGATAAAATGGTAGAAACAAAGTCAACTCCAAATATATTAGTAACTCAAATTAATGGATTTACATTTTCTGCCTTTAAAAAATCAGCTATTTAGTTTTTCTTCAAAATACACTTCAGTACAAAAACATGAAACTTTGAATTTATAATGATGGACAAATATAAAAATTATAAATTCTAATACAAAGAAGTTGGAAAATATATTTACATCATATTTGAAAATAGATTTTCAAAATGTGGGATGTAACATAATGTCTTTTCTATCAAAGGAAATCTTAGTGACTCCATTAGCTAACACAGGTGGTCTCCCCAGTTACCAGGTAAATATAGGGTGAACTATGTGTGACAACTAGTGCTGAAAAGTCCTCTTACTTGGTGATTAATTATTGTTTATTTTGAGAACATGTATACAATAGGTTGTGTCTGCTTGGCTTATAAGAGTCAGGTGTTTTGTTTGATTGTTTGTTTGTTTTTGCAACTTTGCATGTTCTTAATGAATTCTGGTGATGCATATTACATTTACTTTCATACATAATATTCAATAATGAAAACTGTCTTCTTTCTCTTCTAACTTCTTGAAGGGTTTTTCTGAGTGAAAAGGAGATTTTGATTTTAATTGTATTTTCCCAATTATTTCTAAAATGTCAAAAATTGGTAAAGGTAGAGAAAACTTGAACAAGGTAAGTAATAAATTTAATTTGATGGAGTTCCAGTCATGGCTCAGTGGTTAATGAATCTGACTGGGAACCATGAGCTTCCCTGGCCTCCCTCAGTGGGTTAAGGATCCTGCATTACTGTTAGTTGGTGTAGGCTGCAGACACAGCTAGGATCTGGCATTGCTGTGGCTGTGGCATAGGCTGGCAGCTACAGCTCCAATTAGACCTCTAGCCTGGGAACATCCATTTGCCACAGGTGCAGCCATAGAATAGACAAAAAGACAAAAAAAATTTTTTTTTAATTTGATGGATACACATAAATAAATGCACTCAGTGTCAGAGAATGCACATTTTCCTCTAAACAAACCAATTATGCTCACAAAATACCTTCAGAAATAAAAAGAAACAACTAACATGCAAATTAAGTTCTCTGATTATATGGAATGAACTAAGAGATGAATACTAAAGAGTAACTGGATTAAAAGGCCTACAAATTTCAGTTTTATGATACGCACTATAAACACCTTGTGAAAGAATAAATTACAACAAAAAGCACAGAGCTGAATTTTAATTAAAACATTTTGTATCAAAGTGCGAGTTTCAAAGAAAGTTATTTTTAAAGGACATTGTAGGAGTTCCCATGGTGGTGCAGTTGTTAACAAATCCGACTAGGAACCATGAGGTTGTGGGTTTGATCCCTGGCCTTGCTCAGTGGGTTAAGGATCCCGCGTTGCCCTGAGCTGTGGCGTAGGCCAGTGGCTACAGCTCCGATTAGCCCCCTTGCCTGGGAACCTCCATATGCCGACAGGAGTGGCCCTAGAAAAGGCAAAAAGACAAAAAAAAAAAAAGGACAATGTATAGTTTGTGGGAGTAAATGAAGTAAACCACCTGAGAAAAAGCACAGATTGTTTATTCAGAGCTTGTTGTAGCAATGAGGTCAGCTGCTGTCACCCATATTTTGGCAGAGACCCAAACACAGGAGAGGAGCAGACAGCTTTATGGTGACTCTATAATCTTTGTCTACTGGCAAACTGAATCCAACAGAAAACAAGAGTAATCTATCACAATGGCATGAAGTTTATGACAGAAATGCAAGTCAGCCATCAGATAATATGCAAATAAAATCAGATGTTAAAATAATATAACTCAGGTGACTGTAGAAAGAGTTATTGGGAAAAAAATCCCTCATAAACAATATAAGCTATTCAACAAGCAGAGACAGTAGGGAATTTCCTACTGTAAATTTCCAGGGAATATTTTTACTTTTAATGTTAGATCACTAATAACTTTCCTTTAATATCAATGACAAGGCAAAGTTGTATACACTCCCTATATAATATTGGATTGGAGATACAAGAATTGAAAGTATATTAAAAAAAATTCATGTATAGCATACATAGTATAAAAACAAATTGAATACACAAAGATGTTTAGAAAAGTAAATGGATAGATTTATATTAAGAGCAATATATAGAAGTAATTATCTATACACTGACCACAAATATTTAAAGACATGAGTTTTTTAAAAGACACCCAAGTACAATTACCATATGATACAAAATCAATAATATAACTTACCTAGGGATGAATGTAACAATAGGTATGTAAACTGGGAATAATGATGAGCAGTGAATTAAAATAATTCTTTGGTGGAGGAGAGAGCGAGTGTTTCCTGATATAAGAAAAATAAGATCTGAACCTTTAGGTCAATTTGGGGAGGACTAATATTTTCATTATACTGAGTTTTCCTTTGAGCATCATTTAATTTGTTATGTTTTCTTAATGCGGCAAGAGAAATTGTACAATTTTCTCCATAAAAATCTTACATATCTTTTGTTACATTAATTCCTAGGTAAATTATATTGTTGATTTTGTATTGTGTAGCAATTGTACTTGTATCATAAAGCTGTCTGCTCCTCTCCTGTGTTTGTCATTCTTCCCAAATATATTGAATATTTACAAATTATCCTGGAATTTACCTTTAAAACATATTTCATAATTTTTTTTTCTTTTAGCTGAAGTGAAAGAAGTTATTGTGAAGTCTTTCTCTTCTTGAGACTTTGAACTAGAACTAATCTTTAATTTAGGGGGCAAATATAAATTTGAGTGGTGCTATTTCTGAAGAAATAGAATCCATTCCAAACTATTTTTCTTTCATAGGAAGCTTTCCATTGGTCACACTATATAAAACAAGAATTTAAGAAAAGAATTTACCTCCAGTAATGTAACTGCTACAAATTTTTGATAGTGTAATATGATACTAAATATATAGAAATGCCCAAAACAAAATCTTTAGAGTCCTGAATCAAAAGCAGCTGAAAGATTAAAAGTTTTTTTTTTAATTGTTACACCTCCTTCCTTGTTACATAAAAATTGCTTGTATTTGGTAGTGTCAATTAACACTTTATGCTAACCTTCTGGGTATTTTTTTTTTTTTGGTTTAAATTTGAAGTTATCTTTTAATTCAGAAACTCACTTTGTTTTCAATATTTTCCCTGAGTTAATTAATGCTTTAGTAAATTGTTTTTAGTTTTGTAAATAGGAACTTGGAAAAGGGCTTTGTTTACAATTTCTCTGAATAAATCCATGACTGAGTAAAAGGTTTGAACCTGCTTTACACTCAGACCTGTTTTTATAAACTCTAGTAGTCTAGTGTCAGAGACTACACACTATCAGAATCTGAATTCCTTCTCATCATATATGTAAATGGAATTCAGTCATTTTTTGTATTTATTTTTCTTTGATTTATTTTTGCATTTTAGCCTTGGTGACTTTCTTCAAATAGAAAACTAAAAAAACATAAATAAAAACATGGAGGTAAAAACAAGGGTCGCTCCTGTACCAGAAGCAGAGGAGGGACCCCAGTACCCAAGGACATGGATTTCTCTTGCTTCTATCCTTCCATAGCGGGGATATGTGAAATGCCACTTTGGGTCACAATCTGAAAATATTAATCCAGGTGAAAATTATTTTTTTTTAACTTGAAAGAGTGTCTATGTATATTATGTAATTATGATATATATCAAAATGTGTAATTCAGTGTTTTTTTCACCCAAATGTGTGTTTAGGTCTAAGGAAAGGATGGACATGGACAAGTCCACCAAATGCTCTCTATTTCCAGCAGTCAGTTTTCAGTGGTATTGGTGACTAACTACCAAAGAGCAAAGTATGCCATTTCCAACATCAGACATTTGGACCCCACATTTGCTGACTTGCCCAGATTTCTGTGGAGCACAGGTTTTCAATTATCTCAAAGATGTTTCTCTGGTTAAATCACCCAGCTAATTTCTCAGGGCCCATGAGAGTATAAATATACTTAATATTTAAGGAAAACAAGATATAACTCAATAAAACAAGAAAGTCTTCCAGAAGCTATGTCCTCTTTCTAACATGGCTGGACTTGTGTCCATTCCATTTTCCTCTTGAGGGAACAACCCTAAAAGACAAATAAAACTTTTCTTGTGGGAAATGTTCCAAAGTGACCACAAAGCTGCCTTTTACTCCAACACAGGCCTATAAACAAATACAATAATCACAATGACATTTTACCTAAGTTACACTGGCAAGTGGTAGTCGGTGTGGTTCTCTTGACTACCTCTTAAGTTTAGAGTAAGCGTTAGTATTAGGTTGTGAGTTACAGTGGTGAGTTTCCTCACAGCAGCAATACACTGCCCTGCACCCTTAAAACTGGCCTTGACCTCCTGTCTTTGCCTAATGCTATGTGAGCAGAATTAAACTGTTCCTTCTGGGTGGAAGTTTCTAAAGCCTGTGCATGCATCCTCTCCTTTTCCTCTTCAAAGTTACCAGCAATGTTCAGATAGATGGTGAGTCCCAAATAAGAAAACAAACACAAACAAAACAACGACAACAACAAAAAACACGGGAATTGTGAAGAACCTGAACATGAGTGAAGAACAAGATTTTTTGATATGGCACTGAGATTTAAGAGTTGTTAAGAGAGCATATATTAGCTCATCCAAAATGGTACGGGATATGATAGTATCATTTTCTTTCTTTCTTTCTTTCTTTCTTTCTTTCTTTCTTTCTTTCTTTCTTCTTTCTGTCTTTCTTTCTTTCTTTCTTCTTTCTTTCTTTCCTTCCTTCCTTCCTTCCTTCCTTCTTCCTTCCTCTCCTTCTTCTCTCTCTTC